>NC_134870.1:75613310-75663310 GCF_049852395.1 Peromyscus maniculatus bairdii | reverse complement strand
ATACTTCCAGGGAGTTAGGTGTTTTTAAGCGTGGGGGTGGGCGTGGAGGCAGTTTGTGGCGGAATAAGTCTGCATTAAAAAGTTCCCACCCCTCCATGTTTTCAGGTGTGGGTGGAATGTCTCTACCCAGGTAGCAGGCTGGAGCCCTCGGATACACCTTAGTCTTTTTCATGTGGCCTGCAGATATGTGGTGGAGGAAGGGCCTGTCTTTGGTCAGCCAGGGTCACACCTGTGAGAGACAAGGAACCAACCCTAGAGTAAGAGGGTGACAAGCTCTCTTTTGCCTCAGTGGGCCTGAGGTTGTACCCTGGCTCAGAAAGGGAAAAGGACCTCAAAAAGCCAACCCCTCAGAAGCTGTCGAGCTGTAGAAATAGATTGGTATATCCAACGCACACCGATTGTAGCTCTTAACCTCACAGGGGAGGGAAGCTGTGGGGGCCGGAAGTGCACCTCTCCTTCCTGCATTCAGTGCTAAGGAGGACCTTCCAGCTGCCCTGCCACAGCACAGCACCAAAAGTGTTGATGCAAAGAGTTAATGAGATTTCAGAGGTAAACTTATTTTAGAAATACTGGGTGAAAAAAGGCTAGGCAAACAGTTCTTCTTGGTGGCTGGCTGCTCTCTCTCTCTGTCTCTCTCTCTCTCTCTGTCTCTCTCACACACACACACACACACACACACACACACACACACACACACACACACACGCGCGCGCGAACAGGGGTTGATATCCCACGGGAGGGGCCATGGCATGTATTTACATGTGTTCCTTTGTTAGTATTTTGTCAGCTACTTAAGACTCCCTTGATCTGCTGGGAGCGTTGTATGTGGTGTGTGTGTGTGTGTGTGTGTGTGTGTGTGTAAAATTGAGGTGAAGCCCAGAGGTTTTGGTCAGGCCCATTCATTCATTCATTCACTAAAAGATTTTAGGTACCACCTGCATATGCATTCAGAATATTTAAGTTTAATTTTGTTAATTATTATTTATTCATACAGGGTGATGAAAATAGAGTTTTGAATGAAGACCGAAATATCTTTTTTTTTAATTGTAGGCATGTCTTATTTTCTACTCCTCAGCATCTCTTTTGCATAACTGTTAGCAAACAATGGATAATTTTCTTTCATTGCTTATTATGTTAATATTATGATAATGTATTTAAAAACATCTAGTTGTGTAGTATACTTCAAAATTACTCTTTTAAAAAAATGATGGTATTCTAGCCTCCTACGGAGAGGCTCTTGAGGTTTATTTATGGTTGTGATAAGCTGTTCTAGGCCCAATGTAAGTAAAAAATAGATTTGGGTAGAAAGTTAAGAGATTTTATGTTAATGTGTTGGGAATCGTAACAGATTTCAAAAAGTTTGATTGGGTCCTAGCAACCAGTCCTCCCAGTTCTGGGCATCTTTCCCCCCTCACCCCGGACAGGATCATTCCTTTGGTTGGATCCAGAATGCTGTTTTGGAAATCGCTCAGCCCCGTTCTGGTCATTTGATGGGTGCACATGGTGCAGATCTTGTAAGCTGGTTTTGCTGATGCTTTCCAAGGCATGTTGGCGATAGAGCTGAACCCAGGACTGCATCCACAGTGATGCCCAGGAAGGCAGAGGGATCAGCCAGGAGGTCTGGGAGCAGGGTCAGGAGAGCAGTGGCTGTAAGGGCTTCTGGAGAGGCCTCCTTGGCTGGGCTGGGCCCTCACTCCTCTTTCAGCCTGGGTGTGTTCACCCCACCTACATGCCAGCCTTGCTGTGGAAGAGGCCAAGGGCAAAGGTTAACTGCTGTGTGCTGGCTGATCATGTACAGTGAGTGCTTTCAGCAGCACATTCCTGATCAATGGTGCCTGTCTCGGAGGCAGGCGAGCTCCAGCTGTGGAGAGAAGAGCCCCAGCCAGGGGTTGCCAGGAGTCTTGGCTGCTGAGGCCTAGACCAGGGTCCCCGTGGGTGGAGTGGGGGCCTCAGCCCCTGCCGTAGGAAAAATGAACCAACAGAACATCTCAAGAAAGAGATAATTATTGATTGTGTGCCTCTGCATTGACAAAGAACTTGGGACAATCATTTCATCGTAGGCAAACAACTTGAGCTATGTGGAATTTTTGAATTGAGTGATTAAAAACTGGCTTCTCTCTTCCCCCCCCCCCCGCCCCCGTCTGTCTTTTTCTTTAATAGCCCCAATGGATCCCTCTCCATGGCAGTTCCCTCAATAGGCAGAAAGGGGAGGTGACCGCTGTGCTCTGGAGGCGCTAGGGCAGCTAGGTGTACATTATATATTCTGGATTACCCTAAAAAATGAATAAGTAAGCACCAAAGCAGGATTTCTCTTTAGAGACAGGAACCCCTGTACAGTTGTGTCTTTGAACCCTTCTCTCTTGCCAGACCACAACTTCAGTGTTGCCAGACTTCAGTGTCGCTCTCCATACACAATATTATGCAAGTGTGTCTACCTGTGCGGGATGGGAAAGGGTTTGGAGGGACTGAATATTCTCAAGGACAAGCTAGGAATCGGGGTGAAGACAGGGCAGTGACATACCTCTGTCTCGGGAAGTGAAAAGAGCCAAAATAAGTTAAAAAAAATTAAAAACAGGCAGATAATTCCATACCTACTACCTTTCTGAGTTCTTCCGGTTTTTAGATAAACCCCCCCCATCACCTTTTCATTTTCATAATCAAACCCTAAAACCTTGGCTTTGTGAATATGGTGTGTGAGATTATTAAATCATAGATGGGCAGATATTAGGAAGGGATTAGCTGCTACCAAAACCCAGGTTTCAAACAAAAGCCAGGACAATTTAGGTAGATTAGAGCAAAGGAAAAAAATATGTGCATAGGAAGGGTATTAAAGCTGACAGATGAACAGAGTAAGGGACAGATTCTCCCGCAGCAGCTGCGGCTGCGCCATTATCTTGACAGGTGTCAATTAAGAATTACTGCCGGCTGGAGTCGTTTTTTCCAGCCCAGCTGTCTGCGTGTGAAAGAAATAACACTTTACCCTTGTCACTTTGTTAGTTCTTAGCTATAGCCTCAAAATGAGTGTTGGTGTGCTAATCGATAACTAGTGTATTAGCAATTTTGCACATTGATTTATGAGGGGAGCAGCTCCTCCCGTGCGGTTATTAGCTGCTGATTAAATGTGCTTGTGCCCAGCTCAGGGTGGATATATGTTCCCTGAGAGGCCAGGTCTAGAACAATCTTCTACGAGACTATGGTTCAAAACACTTTCATCATTGTAAGTCGTTAACTAGACAAGCCCCACTTAGCCAAGGGCAGGAGCCGCACCTGTGCACGGAAGCCGCCGGTCCCCGTCCGGGTAGCCTGCCCTCACGACACACACCTATTGTTGTCCCTCTCGGAAAACCCTATAAAAAGTAATGGTAAATTATTCCAAGTCAGGCTCAAGTTCACAGTGCACAAAGAACAGAAGGCATTTTATTGGCACCTTCTGAGGAAGGAGGTGGTGCCTCCCACTGCCTACCTGTCCACCAGGAAGGACAGTGCCCTTGACTAGGGATGGTTTCTTGGCTCAGGGGAAAGGGACGTATGACTTTTTACTTAACTCATTTTTCCTCCCAAGTCAAGAATAGCATTTATGACAATAATACAAATAGAGCACAGCACAGACTATTAAAGATTACGAGAACCCAAGACAACATGGATATGTGATAAAGCGTTGAGACATTGGTGAATGAATGAATATCTTTGTCGTGAGGTGGTAGGTGTAGTTTAATCCGACATTATTTTAGTGTTGATTAAAGGTAACAGGAGGCCGCCGACACAGTGTCCAGGGGAAGACTTTGACCTGAGGAAGCAGGGTGGTAAAATGTAAACATCAGATGCCGGACACACTCACCAGAAAGGTGGGACTGGGCAAGCAGAAATGGGTAATTTTTAAAGTTTTTATCAATAGGGTTGATAGAGAAGGCCCTCACCACCACAGTGAAGCACCACTCTGTTTTTCACCCAGGATGGTATTTATTTATGAAGTTGATAACATTTTGAAAAGCAATGAATATAATTTTTGGGACAACAGTTTGCTGGAGCGATAACACTCCTTGAATTGTGTACGGCCCGGACCGATCATTTGTCCTTGAGACATCCCAGTGCCATTGTTATGACACCAGCTAGGTGAAGGGGAAGGTTCAAGTGTGCACACTTCAGGCTCTTTTTCCCGTTCTAGGAAAACAGGCTTTCCCATACAGACGCTGCTTTTTTTGTTTTGTTTTTATTGTTGTTGTTGTTTGTTTTTATCTTGAGCCCCCCCCCCCCATTTTTAAAGACTAATTTTGGAAGTCTTAAAAATACTAAAAAATTCTTAAAAGAAGTCTACCACCACCAGACTTCTTCAAGAAGACTTCTAATCATGGTGATTTTTGATGTGGACCTTGTGGCTAGGAATGTTAAAGCCAGATATCGAGACGGTAATGGAGCCACCGTTCTTGTCATGTGATGCTGCGTGTGCGTGTGCGTGTGCGTGTGCGTGGTGTGTGTGTGTGTGTGTGTGTGTGTGTAGTGGATTGGTTTGGAGGCAGAGGTGCATAGGTGTACACTTGCTCGCATACCTGGTGGTGTGATAACTGAAGTTGTCACGTAGTCCCTTCTGGAGATGGCGGGTCCCAGGGTGGTAAGCTGTGGTGGTATCATGCCTGCTGACTATGTACATGACCCACCCTAAAATTAAAAAAAATCTTAGCACTGCCAGGGGGAAGGGCCGAACACAGTCTTGGTGGTGGTGAATCGCACCAAGCGGTCTTGTTCTCTTTGAAGTCCAGTTGTTAACGTCTGCTACCCAGGAAGCCTAGTGGGCACATAAAAGGCTGCAGTTGCAGGCGGGTCCTTCTGCATTGAAAACGCAGCGGCGCTCTGTGGATGGCTAAAGTGATGGCTGACAGTGAGTGACTCAAAAGATTAGTTTTGTGTGTTCCTATTTTTTTTTAATAGACATGGACAAATGCTGAGTTGGGTAGGCATACCCGAAGCCCTTTTTACATTTTACTGAAGAAATACACTGTCAAATTTATGGACTTGGGGGAATTCATCGGCATCGTTTCCTGAGATGGGAGTAAACAGACCTCCAGTTACCATGTTTAGTGGTTATTGTCAGGCAGGGAAAGGAGGTCATTTTTAGAAGATTTTTTTGAGCTGAGATCTGCTTTAGTACTTCCTGCATTAATCACCTGCTCGGATATTCTGGCTTGGGAATATCTGGATTGGATTTCTGTTTTAATTAGCATTAAATTGTTTATAGACGCCACTGTTCCACTGTGAAATAAACTAACAGTGAGGGAGAATCACAACTTTGATGGTCTTTCTACCCCGTGTTTTCCTAGGAAGGCCTTTCAGCCCAGCTCCTGCTTCCCTCTTCCTGTCCCCAGCCTGTTCTGTCTGGGCTGGCTTTGTTGTTAGCCCCACACCGCTGCAGCAGCCCGCAGTTTCCTCAGAGGGTAGACATTGTTCTCTCTCCATGTCCGTGAGATTCTGTAACAACACGAACAAGGATTTGCCTGTTTTTTTTTTTTTAAATGGGGGGTGGGGGTGGGGGAGTCGAGTCTCAGTTACTCGGTTGTAGTATTTTTAAATTATTATTATTTTTATTTTTGCTGGGAACTATACTGCAGGGTTCCCTGGCTCTTGCGATTGTGGCGCATTCTGCAGGGAAATACCCAAGTTGGATCCCTGAAAGCTCCCCTGCACAGGGTTTCATCCTGTCCCACACTTCTGCTCCCAGCAGCCCAACACTACCATCAGCTCCATATTGAATCTCAGGTGCCTTTTCCGGATTTGAAATAGAGGCATGGGCATGTCTGCCTCAGCTTGCTGGCTGCAGTCTTAAAGGTGTGTTCCCCAGCTTCTTGCTGGAGAAAATAGTGCCTGTGAAATATAGGTCAAATAGTTACACGCCTATAAATTCTACACAAAAGCTGGTTGGAAGGTGAGGGGGAGTGGAAGGCTGTGATGGACAAGGGGGTGAGGCTGGATTTTAGAGAATTTGGTTACAAAAAGTATTCTCAGTTTTTAGTGAAAAGTAAAACGCATCTTCAGCAAGATGTGATGAAATAAATTAAATCAGCGGTGAAGGTCAGTACACACTCCGACTTGGGAATGTGAACTTTTCAGAAACCTGTATTTATTACATTTTACTATTTTTAAAAAGCCAGCGGTAAGATTCATAGCAAGAAATGGCACGACATATCAGTGGACACCGTGCCGAGGAGAAGGCTGGGCTCAAGTGGTTGATGTGCCTTACTGGCGAGTCACCCCCTGCCTGTGTCACGGCTGCAGCTCAGCCTTGAAATATATGGAGTTAAAACGCAAGTATTGTGACTAATATTTATTTCAAGTACAGAATGTGTCACGGCGGTGGGGCATCCTATTATTAATGCAGTAAACTGTGTAATACTCCATAAGAGCCTGCCCTGCTTCAGTTCCTAGCTACGTGAAAATAACAGTAAAACATGTCTGGTTTCGTTTGCTATGCTTTATTATTACCTGGGAAGGTACTGGCATCGAAAACAGCCAAATATGGGCAAATAATGTGATCATAAACAATACTATTGTGATGGGTGTAAACCCCTTTGAACTGTCCCCAAACTTTAAGGGCATGTATTGCATTTATGTACGTATATGTGTGCATATATGCTTGTCTCTCTCTCTCTCTCTCTCTCTCTCTCTCTCTCTCTCTGTATACAATTTTAAAATGGAAGGAATCTGCTAGAACCCCACAAAGTAATGGAATATAAATGTTCTCCACCAGCCAGGAAGTATTCATCTTGTTAGCACTCAGGGCACTGCAGCAGTAACCCTCACACCCAAGGACACAGGGGCTTGAAGAGGTGGGAGTGTGTGTGAAGCTCTCTGCGTCTGGTTATACCGCCTGGCGCGATCGTCCGTGTGGGATGGTGCCCAGTGGTTGCCCGTTAGTTTGGTAGCATGAAGTTCCCTTCCTCCCTTCAACCCAGCAGGGACTGAACTTGTATTATCTGTCAACTTCAAATCCACTGTAAGAAGCTGTGCTAGAGAAAGGAAACAGAAAAGGCTGGCAGACCTGGTCAGAGGTCAGGCACCCAGAGGTCACCCAGAGTTCATAGGGGAAGCTTCTCAATTGCCCCTTTTTTCATTCACTGGAAAAACCAGTGTCTTGAAAGGTCTCAAGGAGAACCGA
Source organism: Peromyscus maniculatus bairdii (assembly GCF_049852395.1). Classification (NCBI taxonomy): domain Eukaryota; kingdom Metazoa; phylum Chordata; class Mammalia; order Rodentia; family Cricetidae; genus Peromyscus; species Peromyscus maniculatus. The sequence goes on along the minus strand of NC_134870.1, from coordinate 75,656,163 downwards.
CTTACAACTGTGGTATCCACAGAAGATCTGTCCTCCTCCTCCTCCTCCTCCTCCTCCTCCTCCTCCTCCTCCTCCTCCTCCTCCTCCTCCTCTTCCTCCTCCTGGCTCAGACTGGGCCTGACCGATGGCCGCTCCAAGCCAGGACAGCTTCCTGCGGTGAGAGCCGGAAGGGTGGCCTTGGTCCGGTCTTCCCTCTGTCCTGAGCTGCACAAGATGAGGTGTTGACTGCCTGCTGGAGACAGGCTGTGTTTAAACCCAGTTGTCCTCCGCCACCGAGGTTCTTTTTCATGGAACCAATTTTTGAATCCGGTAGGAGCCTGTGTGCATTGTAACTCAACCCCAAGGCTCTCTAGCAGTTTCTGAGAGCAGGACCTTGTGGTGTTTGGCTGGATTTCTGGGAGTAACTGGCTGAAGGCATTAGACTGCAGAGTCTGGCTTATTCTCAAAGGGGTTCTGCAAATTAATCACCCTGTGAGCTAAATTTGTTTATAGACATATTTGGAATGGAGAGCCCCACATGGGATACAGTCTCTTCATTTGTTGTGTGGAGCACCTGCCCAGAGCATGGTGTGGCAAAGCCTGCTGCTCCCTAGTCCTGCAGTACCTGAGAACCCACAGTGGGGCCAGGGCAATGGGGAGGCGAATGACGCACCGGTCTCCACTCCACCTCCTGGGGAGGCATGCAGTCATCTCACGGGATGGAGGTAGTGCACAGGATTTAGGGCTCCCAGGACAGTGGTGTGTGTGTGTGTGTGTGTGTGTGTGTGTGTGTGTGTGTGTGTGTGTGTGTGTACCTGTACCCACATACACACATAGAGTTCATTTGTCTGTTTCTATAGCAATTGCCTCTTAAAAACAATTTAGTAGTTTAATACAAAGGCAGTAGATAGGTTTTATGTGCTCGTATAGGGAAGATTTTTTTTTTCACACATTCGGTTTTAATGGGTAATAATTACATCTTTGTATTTTGGTGTCGGGCTGGTTATAGGGCCTAATTCTTCGGGCAGAGTTTTGGCTACTGCAGTTTTTGAGGGAGGGAGTCCCCAGCCAGTGTCGTTTCTGTTCTAAGATGAGCTGTACTTAGCAAGGGGACCTTCGTTTGCATCTCAACACTCACATTTACTTCCCTGGACTTCCCTTCTGGAATCAGATGTACATGTGGCACACTGGTGGGGTCTTTTTTGAAAGATGGATTTCTTTAAGGGAAAATTGCCTCCATCCCCCGGCCCTGGGTTCCCTTCCGAGATGTTCCCTTCCCACTTCCTTCCTCCTGTGTGTGTTTTGCAGGCCTGCTGCACTGCAGCCCTGGCCCTGTGTGTGCAGAGAAGGCAGTAAAAATGAACACCAATCAATCTTTTCCCGAGAAGCAGTGGGCATTAGAAGGCCACTATCCTGTGACTAAACACACCCCCTTTATGGAGTGTTGGTACTAATAAAGGGCGGCTTATTACTGAGGCCGAGACCAAAGCCTGGATGAGGTCAACCATGACTGACAGTCATCAGTCATTCTTAATGATACTTTTTCCCCAGCTTTCTAAGGATTCTCAGCAGAGTGCAAATCACTCGGGGTCATTCATAGTTCATGTACCCACAGATGGCAAAGGTTTGGAAAGACTTCACTTTAAACTTGTGAAAAAAAATCCCCACTTTTTTTTTAAGGAAGGGAAAATACCCCCAAACAAAACATAGATTTCCCCCTCCCCGTATTGAAACGTTTTCATGTTCTTTCAACCTAATAGATATTTTACACACTACGCCACTTGTGCATTATTAAAATAGACATAAATTTATGTTTTATGACGTCTGTCTTCTTTAATTATTACCTTTGATGTCTATTGGTGACTAAAGAGAGCTTAACAGGATTTCTTTCTCTCCTTACATTTCGCATCATGAAACCCAGCCAGTCCCTGACAGATGCCTGCTCCTCACCTTCAGGATTATTTTATAAATCCCTTTCTGATGAGCGGAAGCGTCAAATCAAGGACAGGTCATAAAGTAAAAGTAGAAACCTTTTAAAGAGAGACCCCGGCTGTATATAAACATTCTGCACACTATCTCAATTTTTTATGGACTAAAGAAAAATTATATTTCAACTGGAGGAAGGGAGGCGTTTAAATACCAGCCCACGCTTTAACAGATGACACCCCCGCCCCCTCCCCACCCCCACCGCCATCTGAGAAGTCATTGGGTTTAGTGGCTTTTAAAACATTTTGACTGGATTTGGAACCTGTCTATTAATTGTATGTGTTTCCATTAAGGAGGTTGACTTTCATAAAAAACCAATCAATTCTTGAGTGTATCTGGTGTTGTAAGCAATATTAGATGGTAGATGCAGGCCTGGGTCTTTGTTCCATCACTGATTTTTTTTTTTCTCTTTGCCAGGCCTCAGTTTACTTCTCTGTAGGTGAAGGGTTTGCATTATTAGAGAATTTTAAAAGCATTATTATTTTACAACTCTGTAATTTATTTAGCTACATCTGACATGAAACAACAGCTGTATTTTATTTTATTTTATTTTATTTTATTTTTTTAAAGAAAAGCTGATGGTGCTCAGAGAACGCACTTTTGGTAGCATCTCGGTTTATTTTTAATTGTTAAATAGGAAGCAAGCTGAAACAGGCAGCTTGGGTCCCTTCTGCTCTCTCGGTGTCATGGGGTAAGGAATCATGTCTGCCTCTGTGAGACCCGGAAGTTGTGGGGCAGGGGATCCTGGGTATGGGCATGGGCACATCTGTGCCCTGGAAGAGTGCACCGGAGATGCACTTTTAAGGGGAAATGAAGATTTTGTTATTCATTAGTCATTGCTTTGAGCATTTGCTTCATGAGCCAGGCACAGTGCTAGGGAACCATGCTTACGGATGGCGGACGCGTCTTCTAGTATTACCTGTTGGCTGTGTGGTGCACACACTTTCTCCTGGACACGCGTGTTGGTCTGTATTACTTTTGAACGCCACAAGTCTCCCCTCAACCTCAGCAGATTTCTTAGAACCTCAACCCTGCGGGAGTAAGCTCATCAACATGGAAGGCCAAGGGTCACAGCAACTACCACCTTCCCTGTCCTGAGCCCGGAGGGGAGGCTTTCCTGGGTGAAGCCTTGGTGAATTCATACGGCAGCATGCACAGAGCATAGAGGAGTTGACTCTTCACGGTGGGCTTTACTTAATGTTTATTAGGTCCCCTTGTGCTTTTATTACTTATAGTTCATTCTTTATTATGACAAACGGTGATACCTTAAGGCCAAGTGTGTGTGTGTGTGTGTGTGTGTGTGTGTGTGTGTGTGTGTGACTGCATTATCTTGATTGTGTGTTGGTGGGTGGTAAGTGGGTTGTGAATTGCTTACAACTCAGCCACACAGAAAGCCAGTTGGCTGGGCGGTGGATTTGGATGGGCTCAGTGCTTTAATGTATGTGAATGTCAAGTGCCAGTGTGAATAGTAAAAAGTGGGCATTATTGTCTCTTCTAAATAATTTTGAAATAAATCCCATCTCTAGGGAAATTCCCTTACTAGGGATCAGTTAAAAGTTGTAACTCAGTAGGTCCAGGTTCAAAACTGGCAACAGGTTTTTTTTTTTAAGACAAAAAGTCTAGGAACACACATGGGCAACATGTAAATATCTTGCATATTGAGAAAAATATAATAGGTCCTGAGGGGAAGCATGCGGAAGTTGCTGTCCGGCTTGGTTTTCCTTACCCAAGCAGCAGATTTGTGTCTGTATGGGATGGGGCTCTTGCACTGCTCACCCCACTTTGTTTCCAGAACTTTCCGTGTGCTCCCAGTGGAGAGCCCCCCAGCCTTTGACTCCTTCCTGATTTCTCTCAGGGAGACATCTATCAGACACCATCTTATCTGTTTATAAGGCAGCTCAGGCCTCAGATTTAAGTCCTGGGTTCTGGCTACAAGTTAGAGTGTGATTAATAATTGACTAATGTAGCTTTTATTTATCGCAGGCTAGCACATTTCGCCGTTACCCCAGTTAATTTATGTTAAGTGTAAGCTGTCATTCAATCTGTTTTTCAACTCCCCACCCCCCGGTCCTAAGTCTATCTTTTACTTTTTGAGAAACAAAATCCTTACACAGGGCACAGACTCACTCGGTGCCAAAAAGTGGATTCTCTTTTCACTGGGGCCATGCATCACCAGCCTTCCCAGCTGCGGTGTCAGCCCTGACAGAATGACATGTGTCATTTATCAAAGGGGCCAGCCCGGGCCTTGGGAAAGGCGGCCACAAAGCCTGAGAGAGTTCATTTAGCAGTCCCCTCCTACCCTCCGGAGCCCTTGCCAGGAAGCTTGTGTGTTGTGTCTCTCAGCCTTACTGTAAGTCCTTCAGCTCAGTTAACCCTCCCCGTCCAGGACCGTGCTGCTTGCTCACTGTGTCTGCTGCCCAGGGGACTCTGGGGCCAAACCCGTGACTGTTCCCAGCCTGGGAACAGACACCTCGCATCACTCTGCGCACACCCCATGAAGTCCCCCAACTTCCTGCAGGGAGTGTGTGCCCGATCTCAACCACTCCCCTGTCTTAACAGGCCCGAGTGAGAGTGAGTGCCCCTTCCATGGTCAAGGTCAGAAGCCTGAAGAACCTGCCAGAGTGACTGCCCTCTGGTAGGGAAGCAAGTTTGGTCTTATTTATTCTAGAGCCTTCCTAACAGTGTTTCACCCCAGGCTGTTTTTGAAATTGCGTCCAAAAACTGGGTAGATCTGTCTTTCTCTAGCTTGCTTAGCATTTGTAACCAGCTTCCCGCCTGCCTGCAAAAGACAGTAGTTCACTTCCCACATAAAAGCGTGCTCAGGGGTTTTGAGGACTCCTGTCTTTCAAGGCCCATCTTTACCCTCAAATTATTTGCTGCCTGTGTGCTTTCTAAGACCACAAAAAAAAAAAAAAAAAAAAAGCAAAAAGGAAAAAGGAAATTCAACAACAATAAACTGGCCAGGGGGATAAATGGTGTTAAAATCTAAAAAGTATTTGCCTAAAATAACCGCCCCCCTCCTCGAAGAGTGGACTTTTGCGTTTTAATTGCACTGGGAATGTGAGCGGGTTTCTTCTCCCTGCCCCTTATACCGTGTGCAGTCCTTCCCCATGGCGGTCATTCACAGCACCAGATAATGTTTAAAGAGATGGCAGGAGACTGTTGCCTCAGCCAGGAACTTTCCAGAAAGATGTCCTATAAATTAGCCAGTGCTCAGGAGTGGCTGCTTCCTAGGCAGAGCTGGCCCTTTCATTTGTCTACATAAGGCTAATTTATTTTTGTGGCCAGATGTGGGCTGACAGCCATCACTCAGGGCCTCCCTCCCCCTCCGTCAGGAGGGCTGGGAGACAGTCACGTTTCCCATTTTACAGAATCCCCATCAACATTATTGAAGATGGATGTATCTTTAAAGCAAAGATTGATTGTGGATATCGGAGTTATGGTGTCATTTATCATGGTGAATATTATTTAGACTTGGGTTGTACAAGGCTGTAACTTGAGACACAGTCAGGGGAGGGACAACCTGAGAACTGGGATCTGTGAACTTTAATGGATGGATGCTTTTTTCAAAGCTCAACTCACTATAGTATGATTTACTTTTCTTACTGGAAGGAAACAAGCATTTCAGTCTTAAAGGGACAGCGTTCCAGATTGTCCTGCTCTCTCGGTCCTGCTCTTCCTCCCCATCTGGAAGGCCAAGGCTGGTCAGAGGCAGGCAGAAATGCTGAGAAAGCCTGAGAGGCCTGAGGCTGCACAGCCATGGAGTGTGAACTGTGAACGGAGGGCTGTTTCCCAGTGACCTCCGTCAACCTCATGAGATTCTGTGGTGTTTAGAGAGACAACAGAGAGCACACTTGTGTCTGGGGACAGTGAAGACGGTGTTAGCTCGAAGCCCGTGGGTCAGAAGACAGATGGAGCCCAGAGTACTCCAGGTCAGGACTTGGGGAGATGGATGGGTGTCTGCAAGGGCCCAAAGTAGCAGTCTAAGCAGCCAGTTATAATCAGGGCCTTCACTTGGCGTCCGTGTGGTACAGGTACCAACATGTGCTTAGTTCTAAGCGCCCAGGAAGCTTGCTACATAGGATCTGAGCTGCCTAGTCAGGCCTGTCGATCTCCTGCCCTGCTAGCTCCCTTCTTGGGAAATGGCAAGGTTGCACTGCTTTGCTGGATGCAGGAATAGCTAACCCATGAGCTGCCTAGTCAGGCCTGTCGATCTCCTGCCCTGCTAGCTCCCTTCTTGGGAAATGGCAAGGTTGCACTGCTTTGCTGGATGCAGGAATAGCTAACCCATGGTCTGTGGACCTACATAAGGGAGGTTAGTTAGCCATGACTGCAGGCCAGCACAAAATCATAAACCTACTTAAAACATTGAGGGCTGTTTTTGGTAACTGTTTTTGTAATTCTATTGCATTGGTCTTGGGGAGAGATTCTGTAGATGACAATATCATGCTACAGTGTCAAAAGGCTGGGTACTCCTGGTAGCAGATCTATTCCTTTTTCCTGGGGTATGGATTTAGGAATTCACACCTGAATACACACACTAGCAGCAAGATAGCCTACCTCATTTCTGATGAGTACCCAATGCCTGGAGGGATATGTTGGCTACTTAGGTCATGGCCTTTGGCTCCTCAAACTCACTTTATTAGTTTTTATTTCTTCCATCTCAGGAGCCTAAAGTGGACATAGGAACTTTTAAAGCCAGTGTGGGGCATACTGCTGCATTCTGCAAGACTGCCAGCAAGCGTGGTCTTAGCGGCACTGAACCACACCAAGCTGTAGGGCTGTCAACTGGTCTGAGAACCAGTGTGGCCACCCGCGCTTTGGTCCTGAGCATGGCTTAGCATCTTGCAAGCCCCTCGTGGTTTCTTCCACATAGATGTGTTCTGGAACTGTAGAGTCTGTTGGACAAAAAGTAATTCCTCTTACTCAGTGTTGGACATTCTCAGTTTTGGGGGAGAGTTATATTGTTTAATAATGTGAATGAGTTTCTAGTGTAAAAGATGCCATAGCATGGTACCCATCAGAACGCATGTCCTAGTGCATCTACGCTCTCTGGGAGGGTGGAACTCTCTGCTCTCCTGCCGTCGGAGCTGAGCACTGTGCCCAGCCCATCGTCAAAGCATCCCTTTGTTGACTGAGTAACTGATACCCTCCATGGAGTGTGCCAGCATATCCGAGGACGAGTGAGTGTACAATCTCTTCACTTGGGCACTGGTAGTGTTGAGGGCAGAAGGTGCAGGGACCCTATGTTGTGTTCAACGAACTCCCATTGGGTGGTGGATTGGATTACCGGGGAGCAGCCTTCTGTGTAAATTTGACCTTAAAAAACGAAAGAAGGAAGACAGGAGTTCAACAAGAAGGGAAGGAAAAAGGAAGATGGGAAGAAGAATTGCCTTCGGAGTTAAGGTGAGGCACAGTGATTCACATCTGGAAAATGTGGGCCTGTCCATCATCCCTGTTCTCTCTGGGACTCACTCTGGGGCTCAGGGTGATGTGGGATTCCTTACAGGGCATGTACCAGGAGTACTACTTTCTGCTATGACGTATGGCTCTGTGTTTACCTGCAAGTTTAAAACACATTCATGGTCTTTTAGGACCATATGAAATGTCTACAAACAGGAAGTAGTTTATCAAATTCATATGAATCATGGCGTCTGTAATGTTGGTTGAGGTCAAGTCATTACACTAAATATACCATAACCATTATTAATGTATGGGGCACTCTGCTGTCTTTGTGATATAGGACCTCCATTTCCTGATGAAATGGTGTTTAGGGATGAGGGATCAGCAGCGGCTCTGTCTCAGAGTGACTGACGGGCTCACAGGGGCCTGCGTTTCTGACAAGCCGAATCTATGGAGAACTAAGAACACAAAACATAGAAACCAAAGGGACTCCACTTGGGCAACCCTGGCTCTGCATCCATGAGGAGGCCAAATTTATCACGGCGCATTATGGAGTGCAGCAAATGTCATGAAAACCATTGTTTTTTAATTTTTTTCTTGGAGAGTTTGAATGAGGTGATTTATGGTAGTTATTCATCTTAAGGGTCATCCATCAATTTTTAGTTGCTAGGCAATCAAGCCAGCAGCTGTTTGCTTTGAATCAAGCTGAAAAGTTGTCAGTCAACACACGCAGGTATGACCTTAGTGGCTGCGAACATCATGCGTGCAAAATTAAAGCGATGTCGTCTTTCCCCCCAGTTCCCTTGTCCTCCCTGTGATTTGTTGGTGTGGTGCTGGCCCTTCCTGGCTAGCACCAGAAAAAACGAGAACAAAGGAGTGTGTGGAAAATCCCTTGACTGGGAGCTCAGAAATGCTCCTTATACAGCGTGTTTCTCGCACATTCCATATTTGTGCCACACAGGATGGATGACTCCAGGAACTGCCTCTGGTGGATGGAAGGTGAATCACATGATTTATAGATTTACATAGTGGTTTAAAAAAATCCACCTTCTTGGGGGGGAAACCAGACCTCAATGGGTGGCACATGTTGGCAAACCAACCTAACATTTCTGGGTTGGAGGTGGGTGGCAGGAGATGTGATGTGGTTCTTACCTGGTAGTCTAGTGTGGAGAGGACACTCAGGCAGGAGAGGTGCCGTGAGTACCTGCCTTGGCACCTGCCTCCTCTCAGCTGAGACCCTAGACCTCCTTTCAAGCTGGGCGGTGACTGTGTAACCCAGAGCCCAGCTCCCTCTGCCAGTCTCTGCTCTGTCCTACTTTCTTGTCCTCCTGGGGTCCCAGTCATGGTCACATGGGACTGGCCCTTGTTTCATGTAGGTCTCTGCCACTCTCCCCAGAAGATTTTGAACCTTCTTAGCAGTAGACTCTGAAGGCACATTTCTGGACATCTGTGTTGGCTGATGTTTGAGCTCTGCTTCCTGCCTGTACCCTGTACTTTTAGATCCCAGGCCTTCAAAATTGATCCCTGATGAGGAAGAAAAAAAATGCATGCAACACCCAGTTTTTAGTAATTTAGGCCAGATTCTGATCTTGGTGAACCTCTAAGAAGAACCTATGACTGCTCTTGTGTAGCTGCACAGGGGATTTAGGCCAAGGGAGCTGCACTGACTGCTATGTCCACTCATGTCTTTAGGAATCTTTCCTACATCTTGATTTTGCAGAGACTGTTTACACTACTTCTCATATACTTTAGAAAGTGTATGAGACACATTTATTTAGGAAATTTGGTTTGCTTACTCAACTTTTCATGGAGATATTTTGCTTTTCATGCATTTATCTGATAGGTATTTCCAAGTCAGAAACATTTCTCTCTTATAAGAAAGTTTTCTGCTTAAGGCTTCTGGATTCTAGGCCTGTGAATTCAAGGACTCCAGGAAGATTTAACGGACCCGACTGTTCTGCATTCGTGTGCACTTTCAGGAAGGATTCAGCCCCTTACTTGGAATTTTTAGTTTAGATACATAGTGGAGTATGTGTGTGTGTGTGTGTGTGTGTGTGTGTGTGTGTGTGTATGTATGTATGTGAGTGTGCAGTTTTGTGTGTCTATGTGCATGCATTCAGAGACCAGAGCAAGATATCGCGTCTCTTCCTATCCCTCTGTCTTAATGGTCTCTCACTGAACCAAGTGGCCTTGCTGGCTAGGCTGGCTGGCCAGCAAACTCTTGGGCTCTGACTCTCCTGGCCACTGCTGCCACCCTGCCCACCATTGCTGGGGCTGTAGGCACACATGCCCATCCTTTTGCATGGGTACCAGGGATTCCAACCTCAGGTGTGCACGCTTGCAATGCATGTGCTCTTAACTCTCCAGGCTGTCCCCCAGCTATGGTTTCGAAAGAAGATTCGGTGAAATGTCCTGTCATTTTGTAGTGCTCTCGGCCTAATAGAACCTGAGTTTCCCACAGCGATGCGTGAATATTCTATTAGGGTGCAAAAGATTTTACTGCTAGTTGAGCTCTGGCCAGGTAGATTCACATAAACAAAAACAAAACCATAGGGAAACTCTCCAGGTCACCAAGGTGTTTGCAGTGCGGGGTCATGTCCGGCCTGCAGGAGCTCACAAACCTTCCCAGGCCTGCTGGGCTGCTTCCTTGGGAGGCTGGGTGGTAGTTACTCTTGGGGCCTCCCACAGCCTCACAGGCCTGGAATTCTGGGCTGGTTTTCAGTTCCTTCCTGCGGTGGGGATTCTCCTTGGAGTTTTGTTCTACACCCACATATAAAGGTGGTTGGTGTCAGTCATGTGCGTAGCCCCAACGCCTTTTTGGAATGTGCTGAAATACGGAAGCATATTTACTTTCAGTGTGTTCTCGTGTGTCTTGTAGCATGTGACCTTTTTTCACTTTTTTGGGGGTGGGAGGTTAGAATTGTAGGTTGCTCATCTCATGGGAAAAACTGCAAATCTCCCTTAACAATGCTGCTGTGCATGCGTTGATCTGAGCATGTAAGTACAGTAGCAGGACTAAACGGAGCATGCTGTGCAGCATGTGAGCTCTGCAAGGAATGTACTAGAACTTGGGCTGGTGCTGGGTGCATGGTTCTGAATCACCAGTGGCTCATGTTGGAGAAGCACAGATGTGTTGAGGTCTGTTTTAGTTTGAGCTGGAGGTGAGCAGAGTGGAGGTGAGCAGAGTAGAGGTGAGCAGAGTGTGTCAGTCTGGTGGGTTCACACGAGATAGCTTCAGTTGTTCATAGCAGTGTGAGAGAAGAGCGCTGTGTGCAATCCACCGCCTTCCTGGCCACACCTCTGTGTGCTTCCTTGCAAAGGGGTCATGCTGGGCAGTTTTGCATTTTCCACAGTTCTGTTCTGCACTTGGTGGTGTTGAGTTGTCCTGGGGTAGATGCGGCTTGCTAGGCGGGAAGATGTTCCTCAGGCAATTGGTTAGGATCATGGATGAACTGATTTCTTCAAGGCCTTTAAGAGTCCTTCCTAGGGCCTGGGGAGATGGCTTCGGGTAAGGTGTCTGATGCTGAAGCAGGAAGACCTGAGTTTGACACCCAGCAGCAGGCATTTGTAACCCCAACACCAGGGAGGAAGGCAACTCTCAGGGCCTGTAACAGCCAGTGTAGGAGAAGCAGGAAACTCCAGGTTCAGAGAGAGACACTGGGATAAAGTGGAGAGCAATCAGAGAAGATATCCAGGATCAGTCTCTTCATGCACACGTGCACACGCGTGCACACACACACGTGCACACACACACACACACACACACACACGCATGCACACACATACACACACACACACACACACACACACACACACACACACACACACATATACACACACACGCTCCTCTCCGCATAGGTGGCTTGTGAGTAGACCTGTTTGCACATGATTAGGCCCACTTTGCCGTCTTCAGAGCCCTTTGCTTTAGAGGCTGCCGCACTAGGGGCTGTGTGCCGATTCCCATCCCTTTACTAGTATTCATAAGATAGCCAAACGAATGGAAACACATGAACTATGAACCAATGGCTGAGGGGCCCCCAACTGGATCAGGCCCTCTGAATAGGTGAGACAGTTGATTGGCTTGATCAGTTTGGGAGGCATCCAGGCAGTGGGACTGGGTCCTGTGCTCATTGCATGAGTTGGCTGTTTGAAACCTGGGGCTTATGCAGGGTCGCTTGGCTCGGCCTGGGAGGAAGGGACTGGACCTGCCTGGACTGAGTCTACCAGGTTGATCTCAGTCCTCAAGGGAGGCTTTGCCCTAGAGGAGGTGGGAATGGGGGGTGGGCTGTGGGGAAGGGGAGGGAGACAGGAGGGGGAAGAACAAGGGAATCCGTGGCTGATATGTAGAACTGAATGATATCGTAAAATAAAATAAAAGGGAAAAAACAAAACAAAACAAAACAAAAAACAACAAAAAAGATGTTTCATTTGAATGGGACTCCTCCCTTCAGAACAGAGTGGAGCTGAGATGTACCCTGCAAATCGGGCTGGGGGGGTGGGATGAAACCCCCTCCTCCCCCAGGCAACAGCCAAGGAACACCCGCTGGTCAGCCACAGTTGTGGCCATAACCACCAGAGCCAGAGGCTGTGAGCTTGGTAGCAATGTGGTAGCTCACAGAGCCTCATGTTGGAGGACGGGGGTAGACCTCCTCATGTTGGAGGACGGGGGTAGATATCCTCATGATGGAGGACGGGGGTAGACCTCCTCATGTTGGAGGACGGGGGTAGATCTCCTCATGTTGGAGGACGGGGGTAGACCTCATGTTGGAGGACGGGGGTAGACCTCCTCATGATGGAGGACAGGGGTAGACCTCCTCATGTTGGAGGACGGGGGTAGACCTCATGTTGGAGGACGGGGGTAGATCTACTCATGTTGGAGGACGGTGGTAGACCTCCTCATGTTGAGGACGGTGGTAGACCTCCTCATGTTGAGGACGGTGGTAGACCTCATGATGGAGGACGGGGGTAGATCTCCTCATGCTGGAGGACGGTGGTAGACCTCCTCATGTTGGAGGACGGGGGTAGATCTCCTCATGTTGGAGGACGGTGGTAGACCTCCTCATGCTGGAGGACAGGGGTAGGTCTCCTCATGTTGGAGGACGGGGGTAGACCTCATGTTGGAGGACGGGGGTAGACCTCCTCATGATGGAGGACGGGGGTGGACCTCATGTTGGAGGACGGGGGTAGATCTCCTCATGTTGGAGGACGGGGGTAGACCTCCTCATGTTGGAGGACGGGGGTAGACCTCCTCATGTTGGAGGACGGGGGTAGACCTCCTCATGTTGGAGGACGGGGGTAGATCTCCTCATGATGGAGGACGGGGGTAGATCTCCTCATGTTGGAGGACGGTGGTAGACCTCCTCATGCTGGAGGACGGTGGTAGGCCTCCTCATGTTGGAGGACGGTGGTAGACCTCCTCATGTTGGAGGACGAGGGTAGATCTCATGTTGGAGGACGGTGGTAGACCTCCTCATGCTGGAGGACGGTGGTAGGCCTCCTCATGTTGAGGACGGTGGTAGACCTCCTCATGTTGGAGGACGAGGGTAGATCTCATGTTGGAGGACGGGGGTAGACCTCCCTGCACACTTCGCCTCCTGTCCTCACTGGCTCCTGTCCATGGCACCTTCTTTTCCCCTTCTTTCTTTCTGTCCATTTTCTTCGCTCTCCACCACCTCCTCAAGCGATTTTCAGCGATAGGTGTATTTCTTGTAAGGTTTTCTCAGTTTTAAGTTATTTTGTAGCATTTTGTGCCCATCAGCAGACAATTGCTCCCAAATCTAATAAGTCATTATAAATACGGTTCCGGAGGATGGGCTGGCAGTGACGGGCGGGGCATACTCACTGGCTTGCCCAGACTCTGCACAGCTGTGTGGAAGGGCTTTCCCCCAGCCAGCTGTGCAGGAGACGCCCTTGGTTTCTGTGGTTTGCACTGGTTGGTAGGTTACCAAGTTGAATTAAGAGCATGCCGAGTGGGTCTTCAGATCACCATTAGCTTTTCTGTTAAAGATGGTATAGTCTCTCACACACTTATTTCTGTAAACTTAGTTCAAGGTATCTGTAAAAATGTTTTTTCCTCCTTGCATTTGCTGTTCATAAAACACTCAAGGGAGAAATTGTTCCTGCGATATTTTAGATGGTTTTTACAATAAATTTTAGATATTGTGGTATGCCGCAGCGCCTTTTATTTCATTTTCTCAGTAGACCCAGAGCATCGAAAGATTTTTATCTGTTGAGAAACTTCCTTAACTGAGTAATAATTATTAGGTTTTTCTTTTTTCATAATAAAATCACAGGCCCCAGTGTCTAGGATTTCTGGGGCTTGTGAGGAGGGGGTGCCTCGAGGGTGCTGGGAGGTGTTTTACACACGTTATCTCGTGTACACAAAAGTGAGGTTTTAATCAGCATAGCCTTCCTGAGCATAAATCAGACTGCCTTAAATCCTCCTCGAACAAGCAGGGGATGTAAATAAGAAATAAATATTGACATTAAACATATAACCCCCTTGGCTTCTTGGCATATGGCCCTGGGCCTCTGGCTCTTATTATTGCCTTTCTGGAATCTTCTGAGGGGGCCCCAGTTTGTGTACTGGGAAGAACACTGGAGTGGAGAAGGTCACGTGAATCTTTAAATGTTCGATTTCTCAGCTGTAACTGGAGATGCTGTGGCTGGCACTGATCCCACCCCACAGAGGAAGTTCATTTGCTGGCTTCTCCCATTGTCCCCTCATTCATTGGTTTATTTATTCAATAAATACTTATTTTGAGTGCGTGCTTGTTTCCAGACAGTTCCAGGGAAAAGAAAAATCATGAAGAGGGTCCTCAAGATAATGACTCTCACAGGATGGCAAGAGCATGTCGGAGACTAAAGTGGTTATCAATATTAACTTTATATAAAATATTTTATTATGCATCCCTTGGATGTAAAAATCTCATTGAGTAATGAAATAAATGTTATCAGGATTGAATGTGTGAAACAAAAAAATCCATTTTCCAATTTATCTCACCTGCCTTCTTCTCTTTGCCTCCACATAACTCAGCAGCTCACCACCCCTTGCCTCTGGCACTGGGAAACCCCCAGCTTTCTCCACCATCTGCCTGACTGCCAGCATCTCCTCTCTCAGCTCCTCCATTCTCAGGTGGGAAAACTGGGCTGTGATGTTGATAGCCAGGGCTCTCCCAAGCTCATTTCCAGCCCCGGCACCCATATCTGTGTCTAGTCAAGGGGTTAATATTTCGCCCAAGGTGTACCCATGCTACACTGCTGGTACCTCAGGATGCTAGCACACTCAGCCTTTATCTGACCAGACGTGTGGCTTTCATTTGCGCTTGCTTTCATCTTTCAGGGCTCATAAAGGCCTGTGGGCGTGGTTCTTTAGTAGACTTCTTCCAGCAGTTTCCCCTTTCTTGAAAACCCACTACTTCCCGGTGGGGGCTTCCTCAGCCTCCTGCTCTGGAAGCAGGACAGGGAGACAGAATGAATGCCTGCTGTCAAGGTACAGCTGTTGGATTTGCACCGTGGATTGTTAGACTGTTAAAAAGAAAACATGAGTGTAGAGGAGATGGCTTATTGTGAAGTGCTTGTCCTGCAGGCTGAGTTCAGATGCCCCCGTACCCAGGTAAGGACCAGGGGCAGCACTGTATTCCTACCCGTCGTCCTGCACTTGGGCAAGCAGGGAAGGGAGGACCTTTGGGGCTCATTGGTCTGCAAGTCTACATAACCAGCAAGCTGCAGGCCAGTGAGAGACCCTGTGTGGAAAAGTAAGGTAGAGCAAGATAGAAGAAATGCATGTGACGTGGACCTCTAGCTTCCACATGAGCACACACCTCTCTTGCACACACAGACGCATATGCCATCATAAACAGGCACATGCTGCACATGCAAACATATCCATAAAAGGAGATATGTGGGAGGAGCGAAGTCAGCCATTCAGTTGCCGAGTGCCGGGTGTGACTTCCTGCTGTTACGCCCTCTGCCCTTTGGGTACCTTGGTAAAATACCAGCATCCAAGAGCATTAGCAGCCAGACCCACTCTAGACCAGAAGCCCCGCGGGAAAGGGGCTTTGTCTCTTGACTGCTCTTGTTCTTAGACCCCTTGCAGTGCTGGGGAGAAGCGGCTGGGAAGTGGTGGGTGCCCCTGGCCGAGCCAGCTGGGTCCCTGGCGCCCTCACTGTGCTCAGTAGTTTAGTTTCCCTGTGGATCCTGTTATTATCTCTGTGTGCTGAGGTTTCCAGAACTGGAGGCTCCTTTAGAGTGGGACGGATAATGAAGCGCTGGAGGGTCTGATTTCCCCGACACTGTCTGCAGGTCTGAACGTCCCCGTTTTGGGCCTGTGTCTGTCTCGGCACCTGTTTGGGTGGTGCCGGAATGGTATTGGAGTGGAAGCTGAAATGCCATTAGCTCCCTGGTTTCCTCAGGTCATGAGCAGTGGACATTTGGCTAATTGGGGCCTTAAGATCCATTCTTGACTGTTGTATGTCGTCACCCTGGTTCCCATACCTCTTCAGTGACTCTCCCTTCTGCGCCCATGTATGAAGTAGGAACAAAATCATACCCATCATGTGCAAGCTCATGAGTGTGTATGTGTGTGCACCTAGATGCTCACATACACTGTCAGCTGTTGATGCTTTTATTTCTCCAGCGACTCCGCTGTCACGCTGTAAGAGAAAGTAGGTATCCTCCATTACACTTTTCTCTGCTCTTTTAACCTGCCTACGGTTAATGTCAACTTCTGCAACGTGGGCAGGGAAATGACATTCCTCGGGAGTAGGCAGGACGCCACTGTTGTGAGGCAGCCACAGCACCGTGGACTGAATGGTTCTGGACAGCACAGAACTGGCTGTGCGTGGATGTGCTGAAGACCGTCCTTGGGTAGCGTGGGTCTGGGTTGTTTCTGGATGCTGACGGGCATGCCGGGAGCCCTAGGATTACTGTTAACATTGGCTAACTAGGGCAGGAAATCACAGTGTCCTAGGAAGACAGTCTACATGGATGATATTCATTTTGTTCCCTGTGCGTGGGTAGCATGTGCTTAGGGTGAGATGAACTGTTTACCAAGGGTGGGGGCTTGGATTGTATCCAGAGTCCCTCAGTAGATGTGGAGTGAATGACGTCACAGGCTTACCCGAGTGAGGTGAGGACCAGAAAGCTGGCGTTTCCATCGTGATTAGTGCTGGGTGAGGACCCTGAATTTTCTGAAGCGGGGGGGGGGGGAGATCTTTTAGTAAAACACAGGATTATGGATATTATATACAAGAGTGACTCATGTGAGAGAGGAAATTATAACAAGCAGCAAATCTTAGAAAGCCAAAACCATGGCAAACCCAGCAAAACCATGCATCATTGTTAATTAGCCGCCTGGCGTATTTTCCTGTGTGTTTTGGCTACGTGGAAAGACAGTCCAGTCTCCTAGCGGAGGGGACAGGGATGGTCCAGACCGTCCGTCCCTCTGCTATGTGGTGGCGCATCAGCTCCTCTCTTCCTTCTGTTACCTGCACTTGTCATGCCAGTGGGAGGAGGAGGAGCGGAGGAGGAGGAGGAGCGGGCCACAGCCCCCCAGCCGTGGACACCATGCCCGGAGGCTCCCCTGTGAAGAGCTCTGAGGCCTTGTGGTGCCATAGTATGTCCATCTTTGTCTGAGTCCTGCTTGTTAAGATAATTGTCTTAATCTTGTGTGTAGTTGACAGTGTTTCTGTCTTTATTTCTTTAAAAAAATTTATGTTAGGCAGTTGGTTACCTCGTAGCCCAGAGTGGTCTGTAACAACTATAGAGCCCAGGTTGTCTTCTAACTGAAAATAACCCTTTTGCCTTAGCCAAGGCCTGCGGTTATAGGTGTGAGCACCATACCCAGCAGCAGCTGATAGTTGTTTGAATTATTTTTAATTTAAATTTAAAGGGAGACTCTAAGTTATACTCCTTTAGTACACCTGCAAGGTGTATTCCTGTATGTGTGTATATGTGTGTGCATGTGTGTGTGTATGCATATGCGTTTGTGTGTGTGTGTGTTTGCGTGTGTGTGTGTGTGTGTGCGTGTGCTTCTGTGTCTGTGTGTGTACGTGTGCGTGTAGCTTTTCTTGACCCGTGTGGTGGTATTGATTTTATTATGGAAAGATGTTGAGACCTCAATCGTGCATTTGGTTTAATTTCCAAAATTAAAATTTCTTTTAAACTATTAGTTGTGAAAAAAAATTATCATTCCCTTGAACATATCTCTGGGTGAGAATAAGGTCCCAGTCCTTTTAAAAAATATATTTTAAGTTTCCGTTTCCCTCCATAGGACATGCATATGTCTGCTAGAAAGAATAGACTCAGAGCGAGCGCCCAGCATGCTTCCTGTCGTGAGAAAACCCCATATTTCTTGACAGTTCTCCATCTGTGGCAGGGCCATTTGTTTCCTTGGTTTTCTTTGTCATCTGTTATGAATATGGGAAAAATAGGATTAAAGTGTTTAACACTCCTCCTTGGGCCCAGTGGTAGAATTTATCCTTCAAAGATAAATTGTGAACTTTTGACCTTAGGAAATATAAATATCCTTGGAGAGTCTAACATTTAAAAGAAAAAAAAAAGTAAATTGTGGTTTTACCCAGCCCATCTAAACCCGTTTTGCTGCTGTTTGTAGTGTGGAATTTCACGTTCAAAGACTACCCTCCATTTCCCTCTGACGTGTGGTTTTAGGCATTGCCAGTCTTTCCTTGGAAATAATGTTTATGAAAATTTCAAGGACAGCGAGTTAGTGTTTGAGAAAGAAATTAGTACATGCACATTCACATCTACACACTACATACATACTTGCACATGCACGCACATGTATACACATACACACGTTCTCTCTGTCTCTGTCTCTGTCTCTGTCTCTCTCTCCTAGCCAAGACTGGAGTTTTTGTGGGATACTCTGAGCATGTGATACGTAGAACTCCACTGCCAGACTGTCAGAATTCTGGCGGAACCTCATGGTTTGCAAAGCGATCGAGGTCCCATGCATACTGAAGGCCCTGGTCACTCATGTGCTGTGTTTTCAGTGGACCACCCCCTCTTGGTTGCCACCTTGGCTCTCTTTCTCTAACGACAGTGCCATTTCCCATCCCGTCCCTGGCTGTCTCTTGTGGGTCTGTCAGTTACGCAGGTCCCTGTATACATTGAGGCTGTTGTCTTATGTGGCCTGGCTCTCTGGTGGGCACTCCATGACTCATTTAGTCCCTATGACCCTTGAGGTTGGCCGTGAGTGCTGAGGCCTTATCCTTGCATGTGGAGGCTTCTTGTGTTGAGAGCATCAGCTTCCCTTCCCGTGAGATCCTTCAACAGAATGATCCCAGTTCTCAGTGCCGGGACAGTCACAGAACACAGACCTCCTCAGTGTTGATGGTTAGGGTGACTTGATAAGCCATTCAATCTGCCATCTATTGGAATAGTTAGGATGGTGGTCCATGGAATGTTTGCTGTGCCAAGTGACTGTTTTGGTGTATCGAGATAGAAGTCTCCATATGGCATCTTGATAGTACTGTTACCATGTGCCTGGCTTTGGGACACATCTGTGGGACCCCATAGACTGGCCTTTCCCAAACTGAGTGTGGGGATGCAGTCATAAACAGACCATATTCCTCACGAGAGGGGGCTTATCAGTAGGTCTGCAGTCTTTGAATCTTCGTTTGGGTCTCATTGTTTCTGGAGTTTGAGGAGCTTTCATTTCTTGCCACATTTCTAGCAGGACCCTCTAGAACAGTGGTTCTCAACTTGTGGGTTGTGGCGCTTTTACCAACCCTCTATCTCCAAAAATATTTACATCACAGTTCATAACAGTAGAAAAACTACAGTTAGGAAGTGGCAACGACATGATGTCATGGTTGGGGGTCCCCACGATATGAGGAGCTGTATTGAAGGGTCGTAGCATCAGGAAGGCTGAGAGCCACGGCTCTAGAAGGTGTACCCATGTGAGCGTGTAGTTAAGAATACATCATAGGGTTTTCTGGCTGGGTCTGGCTCCTTTGCCCATCCTGGAAACCACTCATGGCCTTGCTGAGCAAGTCAGGGCAGATTCGCCATCCTGAACTAGGAGATTGAGGACAATAGGGTGACCTGGAAGGGACAATGCCCCTGGGAATAGACCACCCCGGCCATTTTATTCTGTAGTTGGGCATCTACGTTACCAGTGTTACTTCATGATATTTACAGTTCTCTTAGCTAATGTCTTTGATTTCTTCTTTAAATCACAGTAATGTATAGATAAGTATTTAAAATTTGAAGAAGGTTTAGTCGTTACATCAGTAACGAAAACAGGAATTTATTCTCTCCCCGTCCTAGAGGCCATAAGTTGAAGATCAAGACATGGGCAGCCATACTTTCTGCGCAGGCTCCAGCAGAAGATCCTTCCTGCTTCTTTCTGCATCCTGTGGCTTCTGGCAGGCTTTGGCCTTCTCCTGGACTTTTGGGATACCCCTCCCATCTCTGCCCCTGCCTGCATGTGGCCATTGTACTCCCTGACCTCTTGTTCTAAGGCCACAGATTATTGCATTTAGGACCAATGACATTCAGTGTGATGTCATCTGAACTTAGCGAATGGCATTGGCAGAGACTCTGCTTCTAAGGAAAGTGCCATCATGTTTTGGTGAAATTATTAACGCCACTCCACGTAGTTAAAAGGGAGGTTTATTTTGGGAGGTAACTTACAAGTGAAGGGATAGGTTGCAGGATCTGGGAAAGATGTGGCGCAGTCCGGCGGTGTTCTCTGGAGAACTCTCCTTGGTCTACCTTCAGCGTCCTGGGTCCAGGAACCAAGAGAGCCAGCACATCTGAATCTCGGGTCTTCAGGGCCCTCTCTTGGCCCCGCCTTGTAGGCGTGACAGTTACCGAAGCCTCAATGGGAGTTGGAACTTCCAGATCAAAGCTGGAATGGCTACCCACTATAATCGTGAGGTTCTTGGAGGGCTGGACTTGGGAGGGAACTTCAGCCCTTTAGAGACACCACACAGAAAATTTTATGAGAAATTGGTAGCAGTTTCTATTGAAGACTAGTCATAGTGGTTTAAGTGATTTTGAATTATAAATTTAACCAAGGTGTATGAATTAGGCTTGATGCCCAATAGTCATTGTTGACAATAACCAAGTGACTTGGTGTTTCTCCTAACTCCTTGGTATTTTGAACTTGGCATTGTGAGCCCACACTGACATGGGAAGGAAAAGCTGATCTTGGACGACACGTTGTATCTGCAGAGCTGACTGATAGCTGCAGTGGGCCCTGAACCTTTGCCAGGTGGGAGGGTGAGACAAAAGAAGGATCCCCCAATTGTCATGGAGGAACTTGTAATCTGACTCAGTGGAACATCTCCGAGGAAGTTGAGGTCTGTATATGGGTGTATTGTTTGTCATTTTTGAATATGTTTCCATAAAACTTGACAACTGAGTAGCAAACTATTCCTGCTGGTATCGTCCTCCGACAAAGTGGTCCGATGCCTGACGGGTCAACTGCAGACATTAAATAGATGAGAAAAACCTTGTCCAGGACCCAGCAGCAGCAGCACTGGTATCAGGAGAGTGCTGCTTGTTCCTTCTGGTGTCAGGGCAGGTGGGAACAGCTCAGCTGCCAGCAGTACTTGGTAATCCAATAAGGTTGGGTTGCTTGCATTTCGTGACCTTGTGTTGGTTTTTCTGGTATCTTGTAAGTCATCACTTTGATGCAGATTGTGGCCTAGACCCTGAAACTCCTCCCTTCCCATTTTATAGCTGTGTCTCCTCCCCACACTGAGGGGCCTTACCAGCAAACAAATGTAACCCTAACCCGTTTACTGGTTTTGGCCTTCCCCAGAGTGCACACGCTGGGGAGAGTCATTCACACAATAAAGCGGCTCTGTGGGCTTCCAGTTCGTTCTTCAACCTACGTGAGCATCTCCATGCCCACGATCCTCTGCTGGATTCTTGGAGGAATGCATCCATTGCAGGTCTGCTAGCATTCACATCTCCAGGGGGTGAAAGGGCATGCATGCAAACATTTCTCTATAAATTTAAAAAATGAAAGTGTGTGTGTGTGTGTGTGTGTGTGTGTGTGCGCGCGCATACTCAGGGGTGCCCATGGAGACAGGAAGAGGGTGTCGGATGCCTTGGAACTGAGCTTACAGACAGTTGTGAGCCATCCGACATGGATGCTGGGATCTAAAGTCTGATCCTTGTGGTTGAGAAGTTAGTGCTCTTAATCATTGAGACAGCTCTCCGGCCCTCAGACATCTCTCAGTAAAGTAGGGTGACATAGGTAGTCTAGGATAACTTGTCCCAGTTCCTGTCCGGGTGGGTTCCAGGATGAGGGAAGGTGAATGGTTAAGGAGTCTTGGAAAATGGTGGCTTTTATTCACAGGGTGAATAAAGCAGATTTGTGGTTTTACATGGCAGCCCCGAAAGGCCCTCACCTGCCAGGTTTGTACCAGAAGTTTTGGGCCAATTTGGTAGGAATAGCTGAGGAATGTTCAGACTTAGAGAATGACATATCCCATACATTTTCAAACGCCTGGGACATAAATCCTCTGGCTTAGCAATCTTAAATTAGTCCAGGAGCCCAGAGATGTGTACATAGCCCTCCTTTGAGTTTAACTTGGATAAATTTGCCTTTTCTCAAAGTTATTAATAGGGTCTCCATGCAGACTTTCAGCTATAACGTAACATGCATTCTTGACGGGGCAGGGCTCATGGAAAAATAGGGCCAGACCATTCAGAATCCATGTAGTTTGGTAACTGTGGAAAACATATCAGAAAGAAAGAAACAATGAATTTCCAGTAAATGAAGAGACGCTGTAGTGAGTGTGGAACACTTAGGAGCAGGTCGGATGGCAACCTGGAGACCGTGAGGTTGCCACGCTCAGCAGGTTGGGTGATGGAGGAGTGAGCAGAAAGCAGGTTGGAGGCAGTGTGGGGCTGAGCTGTGGTGGGGTTCCTGTTTCGGAACCCGGGGTTTCCCCAAGCGCTAGTAAGGCCTGAGGGAGGTGAGTTTTCCCCTGTTGTCGGCCCTCTCACAGAAGTGTAACGCGCTGGACAAACTGTGTTCCCCAGTGTGACTCCACGATGGCCCGACCACGTGCCTCCTTTAGCCAGAGGAGGATGACCCCAGTGCCCAGCAGGCCGTGGGGCAGCGGGCACAAGCCTGTGTTCTCTCGATTGCTTATGTTGTCAGCTCGACCACGAGGCAGGCGTCTCTCTTCCTGAGGGCTTGCTTCTGCCAGTCTCCAGCCTGGCTCTGCGCTTGCCTTTCCCTGGAAAGAAAGTTCTGGAGTTCCACAAGGCCTTTGAGGTTTTACTAAAGCTGCGGTATTCTGGGGAGGCTCTGGGGTCCCACGAAGGCTTACTGTCTTGTTCACCTGTGGTCCTTGGTTCTCCCCGGAGGACTTGACCTGCGAGTTTCCTTGTTGTGACTTACAGACTGTGAGCTGAAGTCTTCCTCGCATAAGATTTGGTTTAGATGACTGACAAAGGGAAGAATATTTAACCTAATTCCTTTCAGGGAACCCAGCCTGGAGTATGCAGAGTATGTGACCGCTCCCATCTCCTCTGCGACTGTCTGTCTGTCTCCTCTCTCCACACCTCCGCCCAGCGCGCTAGGAGAGAACTCTTTTAAAAGTTAATGAAGGAGTTCCAGTAGAGCCCTATTAGATTTTCCTCCCATTAAATGCCTGCTGCCGACTTTTAATGGATGTTTTAACTAGGCATTGTTATCAAAAGGACTATTGCACAAATTAAAACCAGGCCTACAGATCTGTGAAGAGAAACTGGATTTACTTTTTGCCTTTAGGTAAAAAAGAGAAGAGCAGAGGGGTGAACTCCTCTTGGTATTTTTAGAAGTTGGCTTCAGGAAAACAGCCAGTGCTCCCGACAGCTACGGAAACAAACGGTGTGTGGTGCTTTGGCATGTCACTTTGTAAAGGGAGGACGTTTGCATGGCCCCCCGATTGAAAGGCACGTCATGGTGATGGTTGGTTATTGTCTCCTGCGTTCTTTGGACACTACATCGTGCTTCCTGTTTTCAAAGCTCTACCAGACAGAAAGCCAACACTCAGACCCCCACTTTCCTGCTCCCTCCCTCTACTAACTATAAGGATATTCGAAGTTCCTGGAATTTCTCACTTTATCCTGGTTTGTTTTATTTTAGTGAAATCTTCTCCCTTTGCCCCTTAAAACTTTGCCGATTCAAAGTCCAGATTGTGTTTTAAGTCTAGGGTTTCCTGTCTCATGCAGGCAGGTTCCAGAGGCACAAGTGAGTGATCTTGTTTCCCCATCCACAGCTTCATCACAGAATCACTGTCATTGAATCCTTGTCACCGGTTACTCATAATCACGGCGCCCAGAAGATGCCGAGTTCTTTAGTGGCTGCTCCTTTTATGGAGAACAGAGGGAAAGTTGTGTTTTGTTTCATTGAGCGTGGTGATGATCGTGCTTGGGGATGAGTCTTGGGTAGAAACTATCTCTGATGTCTGCCAGCCAGCAGGACTCAGGACTGGAGGAGCAACAGAGCTGTGGGTGGTGGGGGGTAGATTTCTCTCTTCCCGGGGACATGTGCTCACATCCTTTGTGGCCCTTCGTGGAGATCTGAGCATCCTCATTAGAGAGGGCTGTTCACATTTTGCTCTTCTGAGCTGGACATCTTGCAAGGCCAGTTGAACATTTGTTAGTGGGGCATTCCCATCCGAGGAGGCTGCTCCAGCTCTCTGGAAGCGAGTTGGCTCACAGGCATGAGCCTCCCAGGGCTGTCTTACCACAGTGCTTTCGTGTAGTCTCCCTGTGTGGGTTCATGGCAGAAGCAGAAAGTCCTGTGACCTTACTGCATGCAGGGAGGCTAACCCCTCCCCCTCAGGAGGGGGGAGGACAGTGGGATCAGTGTTCAACACCAATGAATGGAGCGCCATTGATCGCCTTGCTGTCGGTACACAGACAGGGATGGGTAATGAGAGAAGAAGGGGAAGAGAGAGAAGCAGAGACAGACAGACACACAGACAGAAAGAGACCTACATCAGGCTGATCAAAGTGCACCCTAGTGCACGGCTCGATCCGGGATTGCCTGCCAGCTCAGAGCACAGTGTAGCTGAAATCTCTATAGTAGATTTCATTTTATGAGCTGTAGCACCCAAGAATACTAAGCCATTTAGATCACTCCGGAGTCATGGGCTTTAGAAAGGACGATGGCTTTGGTTGTTCGCATAGGGGAAAAGCCCGTGTACCCCCCCCCCCAACTTCTTTTAGGCACAAAGCTAGTTTAATTGAAGGAATAATTTGATTTGCTGCCGCCACAGTGGAAGGGCTTGAGATGTGGCAAATTTTCTCTCTGCTCACCCAAACTCAAGGATTTAATGCCAGCAGGTGAACTTCTGAAGGCTGCTATCAAGAACACAGAGACAATAACTGTCTTCAAAGCGGAATTTTGTCAATATTTTTTGCTGTGGGCCAAAGAACATTCACAATAATGGAGGACTAAAGCCCTGCTCGGAAATGCCGTGGAGTGAGAGGGAGTGGAGGATTTATTCCACGGGGGAGCCGGAGTGTTAGGGAGGGCATCCTGGTGGCTGAATAATCCTTCTGCTCCAGCCTGGGGGGGCTTAACATACCTTTCTTGTGCAGAGAGGACATGTGTGGGCTTTTCTACCCGGGGCAGTGAGCTGGCAGCTAGCACCCCGAGTTTCTTTTCACTAGCTGCCTCAACCTACGTTCTACCTTCACCAGATGCCAGTGTTTAATGACAGGTAATGCACAGTGGCCCGAAGGCCAGTGCCGTGTGGTCGGGCCCGGCTGGGCTGCTGTCCTCCAAGACAAAGCCACGTGGCCAGTTCAGGGAAACGAGGTGCCCTGGAGGATGCTGTGCCTGGGTGGAGGCGGCCCCTGCTCTTCCCTCATGGAGGAGTCCCTTTGCCCCCCCCCCCATCATGCTTCTGCACGAGGTTGGTTAAACCAGGGCTTGCACAGTGGCAGGATGGACTGCCCTCCGTGACTTCAAGCAGATGGTAGAGCAGTCACCCCAGTTGCTCACCCTGAACTTATGTCACTTTGGAAAGGATTATTTCTTGAAATTTCAGTTTGGAAAGCATCCTGTCCCCCATTCTGTTGGTGAAAACTCGGCCTTGCATCGTTAGGCCTGTTCCAGGAAAGTGGTTTTTCTGATCGCAAGGTGAAACCACTTTTTAAATTTTGCTAATGTTCTCTGTATTTCATATAATTGGAAGGGGGACCTGGGAAAGTAGCCACACGTGAGTGTGAGCTCCCATACAGCAGTGGAGTACAGCTTAGTCCTGCCTGCGAAGTATGAAAATATCTGTGACCTTGTCGTTAAATGTGTGTGTGTGTGTGTGTGTGTGTGTGTTTTATGCTTAGATTTTAGTTCAGCCCCCCCCCCCCTTTTTTTTTTAACTTCCTGTGTAATTAGAATGGAAAAGGTTTTATTTATTCTGGGCCACAGTGCAGGCAAAGTGAAAGTAATTCCCAAGCTTCCGGTGGCATTTGAAAAACCAGAGAAACAAGACATTGTTTTCCAAAATGAAAGGATAAAGAAGGGAGACGACTCAATTCTCAGAGGAAGTTTGGGCGGAGAGAAACTTCTAGAGCTGGTTTTTTGAGGCAATCTCTGAAAGCCCACAGACATCTTTTTAGCACTGCAGACAGCATCTAGGCGAACAGGCTTCTGTGTGCTCGCCAATGGCGGCAGCAGAGCATCTGGTCACAATATCGGTGGCTCTAATCATTGTATTCCACCTCAGTGTAAAATCCCTACCTGGGCCTGATTTGGTAATTACGCTGCCTTTAATGAGGCCTTTCCCTCCAGAAATATGTGACCAGGGTGGCTGTGGTGGGTGATAGAATTGGATTAACCCTAAGGTGTGTCTAGGAAGTAACAGGTTCTGGCCTGCTGGTTTCTCCCATGCTTCTCCTGTGTGTGTGTGTGTGTGTGTGTGTGTGTGTGTGTGTGTGTATGTGTGTGTTTCAAGCATTAATTTGGGACTGCTTAGGTTCTCATTCATTATTTTATATAATCCAAAGGTTGTTTTTATTATTAGATAGATTGAGTAATGATGAACTTAGAAATACAGAGCAGAAAATGAAAAAAAAAAAGATATCTTTGTAAATACACTTGACAGTTAATTGGCCCGTATTAATGGAAGGTTGAAATGAAAGAAAATAGAGCAGCCACTAATTAAAATTTTTTTGCCTCATTTGGAATTCATTTTATACACATTTTAGGAGGCAAATGCGTCGGTTCAGCGTGACATGCGTATTTACGTGCCCACTTGTATTTTCTGTCTTCACCGTGCACCGTGCATTTGCAGAGCAGGGCCATCTAATCGCACCCTCTTGTGTGTGCATTCTCTGCTCTGTCTGGGGAGACCCAGACTGGGGTTCTTTATAGCAGGCCTAGAAATGTCAGCAGAAGCTGGGGGTCATATATAAATAAGCGACGCCCTGACCAGCAGTCCACAGGCTATTCCATGACCCCCTTCCAGCGGGCGGGAACCTCAGATGCGCACTGGAGGAAGGGGAGAAGGCATGTGCTCGGTGGCCCAGTGGCTCTACCCTGCTGCCTCGCAGTCTTGTTTGTTTGTTTGTTTGTTTGTTTGGAGACAAAAACTCTCTGTGTAGCCTTGGCTGTCCTGGAGCTCACAGAGGTCCTCAGGCCTCGGGCCTCCTGCACAGTCTTGTTGGTGCCCTTCTTGCCTTGCCCAGAGTGTTCTCCAGGCCTGGGCTAGGCAGTTTCTATACGTGGTCCCTGCAGAGAAGCCCTGGTGACTGGCAGTGTCTGTGACTAGGCCAAACAGCCCAAATGCCACAGTGACCCATGGGGTGCATGTAATGCGCAAGAAAAGGCTAAGGGTACAGGTTGCTCACCACCCCAGGCACCGCTGTTCTGGGGCGCTAAGGAGCTCCTCTGCTCCCCCTGTCTGCACAGGGGAGATGCAGGGTGTATTCTGCTGGTGCTCCTCCTCCCATCCACAAGGAATCTCCCAACCCAATTCCCAAGCCCGGGCCTAGAAGGGCTGCCTGTGGGTTGGAGTTCCCGTCCTCGGAGCTGTCTGTGGGCTCTCCTTCCAGTGCAGGGGCCAGCCGTCCCCCTGGCCAGTTCTGCTCCTGGTACTGCCCTCCAGCTGGAGCCAGGGCAGCTGGAAGTTGGAGCCCATTTCCCTTGCCACTGCCCTGGACAGTACCCGGCCAACTGGACAGGGAGTAGGTGTTTGCAGCGTGAATGGGCGACTGACCAGCTAGCCAGCCGGGGAGGGACTGGACCTGTCTCCCCTGCTCGTCTCCCCTCACTGAGGTAGGATCGTCCCATCACAGAGGTGGAAAGAACCATTCTTCATTCAAGGCCCTTGGTCTCCGCAGAAGGCAGTTCGCCATTCCTTGGAGAACCCATGAATCCGTCTCCTAGACGAACAAAGGCCGTTGGAGCCCCAGACACTGGAACTCAAAGTTCATAGCATTGCTACAACCAGGCACACAGGGACCGGGAGAGGCCATCTTGAATGAGAATCCCCGTGAGGGCCATAGGAGGGCTCCAACCCAGATAGGCCAGGCTCCTTCCTCGCCCAGCCTGTGGCTGAGCATGGCTGACGCTCTGGCTCTGACTCCAGCTGCTGTGCACCAGCCCCTGCAAGTTTACAGGGGTGAGCTCTTCTCAGGGAGAGCACGCTGCTCTCAGGGCTCTGTGCGGAGTCCAGCTCGCACTCTGCTGCTGCTGTGGGGGTTGCTCTTTCACCTTGCTTTTATCTGTGGTCTTGTTACTGGTAAAGTTCATCTTTGGAGAAACTGCTGTTTCATGCTTCTAGTTTCAGAAAAGAAAATTAAGGCTAATAACTCCTGAATTATCTGATTTTTTCTTTTCCTTGCAAAACTATTCATGCTACATAGAGGATTTGGAATAATCATTTTACCTGATATAACTACTATGGAAATATTTCTCTGAATCCCTCCAAAATCTTTCTTTTCTTTTTTTCTTCCCCTTTTTTTTTGCCTCCCTTTATATTTTTAAAACAAAAATGGTAATAGTATTTGCCAGCTTACGTTTTCACTCACTGTATTGTGAACACTTTTGGCATACTCCTTCATACCTTTTCCACAATTATCTCTATAGGCATTTTTTTTTTCTTTTCTTGATCAGGCATTGGCACCTATTGAAAAATCTGACTTCAGAGTATTTCCAGGTACCTTTCTAGTTGGAGCCTGTGAACACGTCCACATCTAACCATGCTGTGCCGCTACGGGTCTGGCCATGCGCTGTTTTAGCTTAGAGTTCTTGGATTACAGGTGAGGGCGGAATTCCCTCCCCTGCATGTTTTACCAGACAAATGTGTTTCTTCCTTTCTGAGTTGGTTTTGCTTGTGGTATTTGCTCATTTTTCTGTCTTTGTTCCTTTGTCTTGTTGATTTGGAGAAGTTACAATAACAATATTACCTCATCTTTCTGGAAGATGGTTGTAGATGATTCCCCCTGGAAGGTTTGACATTGAAAAATAGTTCTCCCAGCGTTTGCTGCCTCCAGTTACCTCTAAAGATGATATGGACGATACATGTTTATTTTGGAAAAAGTTTGAGCACATTTAAAATTGAATGATGCCTTTGTGAAATCCCACCATCCAGCAATGATCTGATGTGTGTTTGTGTGTCTGGATGTGCCCTTTACCTGTACCACATGGTGGAATGTAAGATTGCTGGAAGGTTGGGTCTCTCCCACGCTCACACTTGTAAGCAACCGTGCGTAATTAATATCTTGACGACCATCTCATCGTCTTATTGATAAATTCCTACAAGTAAAACTTGTCAGGTCAAATGTTTTAGATGCTTTATATTATTTTGGTGCCTTTATTGACAACGACTTCCCTACTTAGAAGGGGTTCTCTGGGTTATGGAATTGTATTTTTCAACGTACTACGTTGTTTTTATGTAGTTTAAATGACCCTTTTCCGTGTAGTTTCTACCTTTGAAGAACGCTTAAAACCTCCTTCTAATTCTCAAGATTATTTCAATATTCAGATTTACTTTCTTAAATTTTTTAAAACTTAGTCAATGACCATGAAATTAATTCTGGTATGTGGTGTGAGATTGGCATATGGCATTTATTTTTCAAAAGCAGTTTTTCTGATGCCATTTAAAAAAAAAATCTAACTTTTTTATGTTGATTCTTAAATGCTATCCTCAGTGTATACTAAGTTCCTACTCAGGGGTGTTCTCTGTTCCCAGCCTGTTTCCCCTGTTGGATTGCTGTGGCCTTTTGATGTGTTTCAGATGGACTATAGTTTCCTGTCCCTGTGGCCATTGGTCTTTATGGAGGGTCTTTTGTTTACCTGTATTAGGGAAGCCATAGAATTATTTGTCAGCTTAGAGTAGTAGTTTTGGTGGTTTTTATTGGAATGGTATTACATTAATAAATGAATTCAAAATTACTTAGCATACCTATAATAAACTTTCCAGTCCTAAAAGTAAAATGGATATATTTTCAAATTTATTCAAGTGTTATTTTATTTGCTGTTGTTGGGTCCTTAGCTATTGTGATATTTCTCTTTATGAATGGAGTTGCTTTTCTCTTATATTTTTAGCTGGTTGTTATTGGGGCATTACTACGCTGTTGAGTTTTGTTTCTTCCTAATTAGCTGTCTGTATTAACAGAGGCTCCTGTTTGCCTTTGAGTGTGACTTTAGTTCTTACTTTTGTTTATGGCCTAATCCAGCAGCTTTTCTATTTTGAGAAAACATGGTATCTTTTCAACATTTGTGAAAATGGATGACAAATGGAATGTTAGAAAAAAAGAATTCCTTAGTATCCTGTGTTGTTGATGATCCCTTAAAATGTCTTCTGCAGTACAAATACCCACAGAGGAGCTGTGCCCAAGATGTAGGTGTTTGTGTGGGGGGTGGGGGCAGGAGTTCTCTTGACTAGTATGGGAATAGTGAGACAGAGGGCTGGAAACACTCACCGGAGTGTGAAGACTGATTGTCTAGAAAGTGAAACTTTCCAGAGTGAGCTGGCAGGAAGAGGGGCTGGAACACTGGGTGAGCCACGGAGCAGAACTGTATTTGAATATAAAAGATGCCTACCTCATAGGGTTTGAGGCTGATTGTCACAGGGAGCATTAATAATGGAATCCTCTCCCTTCCTCAGCCTTCAGGGTTGGGGGCCTCTGCTGTTATCAGCTGGTCCGTCACTTTATAAATACTTACAGCTTTTCAGTAAGTCAGCATTATCTGGTGACAGTGAATAAATCTTTAAAAACTTAGGGAATCATATCCGTTTGTATTCTGGGCCTTTATTTTCATGGCACAACTCTAGTTCTTGGTGAGGACTCAGGGCCTTGGGGACATGAGTTCATGTCTGCTGCAATATTGATATGCTTGGGGGTAATTCCCTTTGGTCATGTTTCACTGACTGTAAAATAATTAACATGGTTTTATTTGCTCTTGGTGTGCATGTATTGTACTTGTTCATGTTTGTGTTTATGCGTGTGTGTATAGGTGCATGTAAACATGTGTGTCTTTGCATACCAGAGGTTGAAATATGTTGCTCGCTAACTTCTTTTTTGAGACATGGTCTCTCACTGAACCTGGAGCTCAGCATTTTGGCCAGACTGCTGGCCAGCATGTTCCAGAGATCCTGTGTTTCCACTTCCCCAGAACCGGGATGATAGTGTAGCCTGCCATGCCTGCCTTTTTTCAGATGAGTGCTCATCACATCCACACGCTTGTGCAGTAAGTCCTTCACCGGCCGAGCCGTATCTCCAGCCACCACTGGTTTTCTTTTGTCTTTAAAGTGAAATCCCACCTTGGTATGTTTGCTCATGTGCTGCGGTCTAGAAGGGAGAGTTGGACGGGGACGTTCCTGGTCTGCCGCAATCATGGCAGTCTCTGCCCCTGACCTTGCTTCTCCCCTGTCTGTGCACAGGGACCCGAGGATGATGGAGTGCTGTGATACATAAATAAGACTTTGGGGCGTTAATAAGGAAACACATTTCTGAGACACAGGAAGACACCAGCAGTGTATAAAGGCAGTAATTGCCATCTGCATCTTCCAAAACAGAGCCAAGAGCCAGAGGTGAGGCGTCAAAAGTCGGTGTGCTGAGTGGCTGAATCCACTCCCCGCCACAGCCCCACCAACGTTCCCACTCACCACTTTAATCCTGTTTTTCTGTTGTGCTCAGTCATAATATTCACGGATGTCTCCTCTGGGCTCTAGCAAATTAAAAGTTGTAAGTTTGAGGTTGTTGAGAATGGTCCCCAGTAATAGTGGGAAATGACGGAATGGCCTAACAGGCAGTGAGGAGGAGACCGGAAGATGGTAGAAGGGTAAGCGATACCAAAGACGCATCAGCAGAGGCCTTTCATTAGAACTGGTGGAGATCCTTGCCTTAGCTGCCAATCACTGTTGTTCATACGTTTTATTTCTAGTCTTCTGGAAAATTTTAATTTGTACTCAGCATGGTTTTAAAATAACCACAACAAAGTCAGATATAGTACATGTAGCTTTCTAGCACGCAGACTCTTAATGTATAAAGTTCTGGCTTAAAGAGGGAACTCCATTACCCCAGAGTCCAGCCTCCCATGCTCACTGCCCCTTTGGGGGTAGTATCTTCGAGATGTACCTTCAGAAAGTGGCTGTATACATTCCTCATGTATTTGGGGGATGTTTTTGCATGTAATGTCTACATGTGTTTTAGTGTGCGTATGTTTTGAGTAGATTGGCCGGCAGTGCTTGGTTTTGCTCTCTTGATCTGTATGTCCTTTCCGGCTCCCTTCCATCTGAGGTGCTTTCCTCACTCAGCATTGAGAGACAGGATGGTGCTCAGTGGGTTGTTTCTGCACCCACGGCCTGGGGGGGTTCCCATCTACCCATTCACCATTAGCTGTCGTCCTCACAAGCCTGTGGAAGTGGTGAGCTCTTCCATGCCCAGCTTGCACAACAGTGTGAATTTGACCACTAGAGTAGACGTAGCTGAGTATGAAGCAGATGTGCTACAGACAGGTAACACGCTATTTGCCCTTATATGTTTATTCCAAACAGTCTGTTATCCCAACATAGCTGGGGATGCAAGATGAGCCACTGTCACATCTTAACATGCATTTATTTTATATTTAATGCATGCTATTCTATCTAATAACAGTATAGGTATTAGGAAAACAATGTCACTTGCGTATTTTAATAGTTATATGCTTTTCTTAATTGTTAAAAATGTGGATTTAAAATTTACATTATACACACGGCTCCACCCCTCGCTGAGGAATGATTGGCAGTTGATGGAGACTGGCGAAAGACAAACATTTTGTTTTAGGGTAAGGCTGCTGGTAGGCTGCCCACGTTCCAGCAGATGACTCCACACTCATACACACAAAAGCAGAGCTAACTGGACAGGATAGAATATTTTTAAGAAGGAGGGAATAAAGAGAACATGAAGCTGGGAGGGGGTATAGTAAGAGGTGGAGTCTGGGGGAGTAGATCAGGGAAATAGGGGATAGATATGAGTATAATACTTTATATACATTTATGAAACTTTCAGAGAATAAATACCCTGTATAAATTTGTATATAGTCACATACAAATATAAAATTTATCCATTGAGATTTAGCATAAGTGATATAAATGAAGTCCAATTTTTAACATCTTTAGCAGTTTATTTCTTATGTAAATAACCAAGCAAAATGTCTGATCTCTGCTAAGCAGGACAGGGTTGTTACAGTAATGCCCTAGGTACCAAAGCCAAAAGGAGCACATAGACCATTGCTCCTTGTGGCTGTTTTTCACCTAGTACTCAGGAGGAGACTGAAGTATTGAAGAAAAAGAACATTGGTACTTATGCTCTAGAGAACGTCATGAGAATGATTTATTCCTCATGAAAGAAATTAAATTACTTAACAAAGGTGAATTATTAACTTAATTTGTTAGGAATTTAACTTGGGAGCTGTTTTCATAGGGATACCGACCAGAGTAAGAGTGCAAGCACTTTAATGAGAAGGTCGCTCAGATGACTCTAAGTAAGCGTGCAAGCACATTTCCACAGAAGCACGTGTTTCTATGCTGCATGGAAAGACAGTGTTTGTAAAAAGACATGTTACCAATACAGTCCTGCAGTCAGGAGGGGAGTACGGTTTCTTTAAGAGAACAAAATGGGGAGGGAAGAGCGTTCATGCTTTTTATGTATACATTAGAGATGACAGTGGGAACCACACGGAGGAGAACTCACTGCCATGCTCCAGGGAGATCTCCACCGAACTGCCACTGCAGTGACGCATGGACCGAAGAGGAGGTGATGGGGCTCAGTTCCTATCCCTTCTATAATAAACTCTTTTTCTCTTTGAAGCTTTGCAGTTTAGGAGGTCCATGATCATACACACTCGCAAACATACATATATCCAAGGCCTTCCAGTAAGTTCCAAAGCAACACAAGTTAGGTGGAGAGACATGTTTTACCTACTCTGCACACATCCACACCTAGCCGGGTAGCAGGAGGCGTTTTTTGTGCTTGAAATGAAGACTTTGGTTTTCATCTGGAAGCTGTGTTATTTCAGAGGAAGTATATCTACTTATGACAGACTTATGGGGAAATGCCATCGCTTTTAAATACCCAGATAACATGATGTTATTGCCTATGTATCCAAAAGCAGCAATGATGTATATTTATTGTCCTGGCGATGTATGTGAGGCACACTTCTGGGCCTGCATCCCTGAGGCTCAGGCCCTTCCTGCTGTTTGCTACGGTTTTAAGGAAGACAGTTAAAAAGCTTTATCAAATTGATCTTCAGTTGGGAGATCATTAATGAACTGGCCTTCTTCACTGACAGACCACTCAAGGCCACAGATAGCATGTGATTTCCTTTCTGTGGCAGTAACTCATTCGAAACATTTACCAAAAACCTTAATGCATACAGAAGATGCTAAACTATTTTTAAGTGATGGGTCCTCTTTATTGCTGTGATAAAACTATGCCTCTTCTTGTCGTATGCCAAAGAGAAGCATGTGATTCTGCTCATGTTTCAGAATCTTGGCTTGTGCAGGGTGGAGGAAGGGCAAGAGTTGGCTCGCAATAATCGGATGAGCCCGAGAGAGCACAGCTTCCTATGAGAAAATGCTGTAGAGTCATTGATTATCTGAGGATATTATGTCAATTACTAAGTTAAAAGATCTTCATTTCTAAAACGTTGGTGTTATATTGCTCAAGAAGCCTGTTGTCGGGGACGATGAGATGGCTTGGTCTGCTGTACAGGCATGAAGACCTGAGTTTGATCCTCAAAGCTCAGGTAAAATGTTGGCCATGATGCCATATGCTTGTGGTGCCAGCAGTGGGAAGACAGAGACAGAGACTGGCCAGACAGGGACTGGCCAGACAGGGACTGGCCAGCTAGCCCAGCCAAATCAGTGAGCTCCAGGCCAGGGGAGAGCCTGCCTCAAAGTAAAATCAAGGGGAATGACACCTAAGGAGTAGTACACAAGGTTGACCTCTGACTTCCAAGTGCACACTCTTTCACACACACTCACACATCCACACACACAGAAGCATGCACGCACATGCACACGCAACATAGTTTGTTGCTAGGAAAGTAAGTTGTTACCTGGAGAGATCTGTTAGCAAACTTTTGCATTGGTCTCTGGCATGTTTCCGTGTGACTTGATGTCTCTGTTTGGGATGCATCGTATCAGCAGTCCTGGTCCCCATTACAATCCGTGTGTCCTTGTGCACTCACATGACACTCCCACTCTGATCAGTGTCAGGCATGCTCATTTGGGACCAGATCTTCCTCCCCTTCCTTCCTGGCCTGGGGTGCATCACCTGCCTCTGTTTCTTACTCTGTAAGAGGGCAAAGTTGTGAGCAGTGAGAAATGAGAGAATTTGGGGCTGAGAGCGGTGCAGCCTCCCGGGAACCGAGACTACAGGCGTGTGCCCTACAGTGTACACCTGTAATTTCCAAAGGTTTTTGTCAGTGTCCCTTTTGTGATTGGGTAAAATGTCCCCGGTTCTGTGTGAGCCCACTTGGGCTTCCCACTGGCTCTGGTTCTGTTGGCTCCTTCGTGCTGGCTTGGCTTCCTAGGAACAGTCCTGAATGTGAATAAGTGAATGAAGGAAGGAAGGAGAAAGACAGGAGCAGCCCGAGGAGTCCTTTCTCTGGCCTTGTAGCCAACTCCTCATGTTCCCATGGCCATTGTCCACCAGTGAATAAATTCACTGCAACAGCGGACTTGTACGGGTATTGTCACAGACAAGACAGGAGTCCACTCTGCTCTGCGTTTCCCTGACGTTTGACCTGTCACTCCAGGAAAATGCTGGTCATGTTGTGACTCACGTCACGTGGGCTGAGGGCATCCTTCCTGTATCCTGCATCTAAGTTCTGTGGAAGAAAAGGCTGTGTCTTCTTGCTCCCCAAGCAGAAGAGGCCTGGGGTCAAGTCGGTGAAAGTCAGGCCGTCGGTGTGTGGTAAGCAGACAGAACATCTGTCCAGCTGTGCACCATTGCTCTTTCCGCCCTCTCTTGCCTTTCCCTGCCTCCTTTCCGAGTTGGAGAGATGCAGGCGGCCATGGGCACTGTCCAGCAGTGTTGGTGGAGGACGGTACTGGGGAAGGATGACCGCTTCCCGGCTTCCTCACCATGATCTTCTAGGAACACGCGGCTAGAGGACACCTTCACCTGTCATTGATCTGAAGCAGTCCTCTGGCTGAGTGCTCAGGCCCCAGCTGCAGCCTGCAGTCCTGAATCACGATGTGTCAGGAGAAACTCCAACTTCCCCAGCTTAAAGGGACCCAAGGGAGGGCTCCTGCTATCTTTATGGCACCCTCTCTCCATGTAAGAGGGACGAGGTCTGAAGCCCAGTGGTGGGCAATGCACCCTTTCTCCGGGCTGTTTCTCATCCTGGGTCTGATGTTTCTCCTCCATGGCGCCTCACTTTTCAACCACATCCAGCGGCTGTTTCATGAGGGACCCGGGCTAGCTGAGCCACAGCCAGCCTGATCACTTGGGCACAAGGAGGATAAAGGATTGGATCAGTCAGCTTGGGATGCTGTAGGAACAGCCCTGGTCTTGAGTGGCAGAGGATGCTCTGCTGCTCACATTACACATCCATTTCTATGTACATTCCCAGAGAGGGACGAGGTGGACATGGTGTGCCCCCTGTGATGCTGCTGGTTGCTGTATCAAGGTGAGGGACCTGGCAGCGCACGCGCATGCTGGTTCCTGAAGGCTTGTTGGAGGGGCATGGTATCACTTCTGCCCATGCTTAATGTCCTATCTCAAGGAAGCAAAGACGTGCAAATTGTACTGTCCACTCAGAAGGGAAGATCACGCGTGTTGACACCCTAAAGCCTATGTCACAGCTGAGCCGAGAGAGGAAAGGCAAGGAGACAGAGAAAAGTGTGGCCCACAAGTAAGAAACTCCTGAGAGACTAGCCAATCCAATCTGCTGCCAGAGGGTCCAGGCATACTTGGTTAACGGCATCTAGGTTGTCACACAGCCATGGCTTTCTACAGTAACTCTTGTAAAGGCCAAGAGTTATCTCCAGATAGTGTTCTTTTTCTCAGCGTGGTGCTGCCTACGCGGTGAATCTGTTGTGTTTAGAATGCAGTTTCGTTAACTGTTACAATTAGATTCTCACCTGTGGTCAAAGCTGTTTTAAAAAAAAATAAAGGGCTGGAATCATTTGTCAGGAGCATCATCTGTCCAGCTAGCATTATTTCTGGGGTAAAATCAGGCTCAACTTTCATCTCTGACTTAGGCAGGTGAGCAGGCTCCACCTGCGTTTCTGCCTTTGTTGCTACTGTTTTAACAATCTTTGGACTCCTTTGTTCTTAAAACGAGATGCACTTTCATGTTGTGGTAAATAGCAGTACGAGTGAGTTACCAATAGTCAACGCAGCCTGGGAGACCACAGTGGGTGTTTTAGAAGTACCTTTCTCACGCGCAGATATTACCACGCCTCACCCTTAGCACAATTAAATTAATTCAGATATGTGTTTATCAGTTAAGGAAATGGCTCGCTTTAGTTATGGTGCCCAGAGAAAATAGACGTGTCCAATGTGTCTGTTTCTTCTTTCCATCCTGGCAATTAGGTCACAGAGATTTTGGTTTCTGTTAGTCTTGGTGTAGGTATCAACATTTTATCCAGATCCAGTAACTCAGTGTGAAGGAAGAGCAGTGTTTTCCTGAGCCGATTTACATGTGTGTGCCTGGTCCAGCTATGCCCTCGCGGCATCGAGGAGAACAAAATGACCTTTTAACCAAGTTTTTTGATCCCGTATTTTGTACATGGAGGGGAAGCAGTCTGCAGAAGAAAAGGGAGGCCACAGTTGTTGATTTATACCCTGACTCCAGCAGCAATCAGGAATCTGGGGTGCTTTTGAGCTGTGAGTGTGTCTTTGCTCAAGGCTACTGTAGTTATACGACGTTAAATTCCATCGCCAGCCCCTTAAGTCTGACCATGGAACAGCCCAAAGTACCCTTTGTGTTTCCTCTCCGTGAAACACAGGGCTGCTTCCCAAGGTTAGGCCATGGCCCTCGTTTACAGAGTTACACTGTCATCCTTACAGAGGTATGCTAAAAATTTACCTCGCTCGTTACACGCTTAACGTCCTGGGTTTTGTTATGATTTTTTTTTTCCAAAAAGGAATTGAAAACAAAATGTCATCCAGTAAATATGTGTGTGAATAGCAAATATCTGAAATGGATAGTTTACCCTTAACAGGAACAGTAAAACACACGAGTGAAGCTTTCAGCTGGCTTCTATCAAAATAATTATCTTAGCAATTATCTCTGCTGTTCAGTTAACTTTTGCATTCGGATGGTGTTTCTCTGCTTTGTGCTCATCAGCCTCATGCTCAGTGTCTCCCAGGAGCTATTACACAGGCAGATTTTTTTATTTTTTTATTTTAGTGTAGAGGAAAGGAAAAGAAAGGGGAAGAGGTGACTTGAAAGGATTGCACTCTGATACACAGGTAGTTAGCAAATTATCCCAAGATCAAGGTGGCGGCCTGAGCTGGCTCCTCTGCAGGGTCTTCCCAAGGCTCATTAGAGGCACAGCAACCTGCCCCACAGTCAACAATGGCAGCGTTTCTGAGGGGTGGAACCCTGTGGACATGAATCAGAATAAGATGTGTGCTTCGTGTCCTGTAAGAAAGTTCCATTTTTAAACTTTAGCTGCAGAGCTGTTGTTTTCTTTTTACGTCTTTAAAATAGAGGGGAAGGGGATTTCCAGCTACAAACTCTTTAGGTATGTCGTGTGTGTGTGTGTGTGTGTGTGTGTGTGTGTGTGTGTGTGTGTGTGTGTGTGTGTGTCTGTGTGTGTGTGTGTGTGTGTCTGTGTGTGTGTGTGTGTGTGTCTGTGTGTCTGTGTCTGTGTCTGTGTGTGTACATGTATGTGGAGGTCAGAGATCAGCCTTGAGTGTTGTTCCTAAGGCGTTGTTAGCCTTGCTTTTTGAGACACTGGGATTTTGCCACTCTCTGGTTGGGACAAGCTGACTGGCCACTGGGTCCCAGGACCCTGCTTGTCTCCACCTCTCTCTCTCAGCACTGGGATTACAAGTGAGCACCACCGTGTCCGCCTTTTCACTCGGGTCCACATGCTTGTGAGGAAAGCACTGGGCTGACCTGCCTCCCCAGCGACATCTCTTCTTCTGTAACATGTTCAGTCAGAGGTGGACAGACATGGCACAGCGCTGTCTACTGCTGCTTCCCATCTCTTCAGAAGATTTCAGCACATAAGAGGAGTATTGAACATTTGTTGTCTACTTATCTGGGTACATTAACTATGCCACTGTTGTAGAAAATTTAATGGAGTGAATTTTACATTCGGAATGTGTTTGCATCTTGGACCATGATAATGATGTTTTGAAAGGAAGCCTAGGTTGACCCTTCAACTTTTCACCTGGGGGTTTAAAGCAGCTTCTTTCTTTCTTTCTTTCTTTCTTTCTTTCTTTCTTTCTTTCTTTCTTTCTTTCTTTCTTTCTTTCTTTCTTTCTTTCTTTCTTTCTTTCTTTCTTTCTTCCTTCCTTCCTTCCTTCCTTCCTTCCTTCCTTCCTTCCTTCCTTCCTTCCTTCCTTCCTTCCTTCCTTCCTTCCTTTCTCTCTCTCTCTCTTTCTTTCTGTCTCTCTCTCCTTCCTTCCTCCCTCCCTCCCTCCCTCCCTCCCTCCCTCCCTCCCTCCCTCCCTCCCTTCCTTTCTTTTTAGGAGAAATTTGCCTTTCAATGCACTGTGTTTTTGAGGCTCACCACTGAGATTGGATCCCATGCCTTCTTCATGTGCATACATGGGATCCAGGCAGAGCCACTTTGGGAAAAGTAAACTCTGCTCTCCTCTGCTGTCCTGTCTCATTCGGGCTGTGTCCTGACATTGTTTGAAGCTAACATGAAGTGCGCTGCCTGTCTGACCC
Source organism: Peromyscus maniculatus bairdii (assembly GCF_049852395.1). Lineage (NCBI taxonomy): Eukaryota > Metazoa > Chordata > Mammalia > Rodentia > Cricetidae > Peromyscus > Peromyscus maniculatus. Next base: position 75,616,460 of record NC_134870.1, on the reverse strand, counting down.
ATGTGAGCCGCCCATTATCATAATTTCGCTGTCGTATGGCCACCGAGTTAATGTACTTACAAATGACAGAGAAAGTGTGTTACATGACCTCAGGGTTTTCAAAAATTAAATGACGTCTTAGGTCGTATTTCAAAGAATAGCTAAGGAGAATGGTTTTCTTTCCTGCATGAAGAGTCGCTGTGCGTGGCAACAGGATATTGTATTTCTTTTTTATTACACAAAAATGTGAAGCTTTTAAATTCCTAGATTTCCACATAAAATTTAATATTGGGGTAAGGAATGATATATCAGTGGATAAATCTGTTCTCTGATCACAGCCCCTCACTCCAGACTAGACTCCTTCAAACTCAGGACTGTGGGAATACTTTGTAATTCTTGCCTGATGATGAATTTGGTCTTTCCTCCCCATATACAGCTCATGAATTCCCACCTAAAAGGCAATAAAGCACTTATATTTACTGAATACACTTGCCGGGACAGCTGAACTATAGATCATTTTTTTTTTCCTCATGTGCTTGTGCTTCAGGATTATTTTTGTTGCTTTTATAATGTGTGTGTGTGTGTGTGTGTGTGTGTGTGTGTGTGTGTGTGTGTATGTCAGTGCATGTGCAAGTTTGTGTGTGTATGTGCATGTGTGTATCCATGCATGTGCAGGTGTGTGTGTGTGTGTGTGTGTGTGTGTGTGTGTGTGTGTGTGTATCCATGCGTGTGCAGGTGTGTCTGTGTCCAGGAACATCAGAGTCAGGAGCAGCCATCCACCTTGCCTTTTGAAAGGATCCTTGGCTTTACCCTAGATCTTGTTGACTCAGCTGTGCTGGCTGACAGATGGGCCCCAGGATTTGCCCTTCTGGCCTCCTACCTGCACGCTAGTGTGCCTTTCCTAGTTATCCTTGTTTGTTGGCTTCTTGTGAGCTCTAGGAGAGCAAACTCAGGTCCTGCCACTTTCGTGAATGGAAGTACCTCCTTCACCCCCACTTTCAGTTTTAAAATGCCTTGCTTGTAAAGTTCGAGAGTCTTTTTGACCTGGAGGTCCCTGGAGACCTAGAGGAAACTCCCAATCAAGGCTAGCATCTATCAGCACCCAGAATCCTGTGCCTGACTGTGGACAGTGGTCCAAACCCAGGCCACACAGCCTCCTTGTCACATGGGGGTACTGGAGAGGTGACCAGCTACAGGCCATGATGTGTGTAAGTGTGTACCCTTCAGAACCAGGGCCTCCCTGCCCTCATACTTATCTGTTGAGATTGACCTATTCATCTGTTCCAGAATTCTCTGAGCAGTTCAAGAATATGATATTAAACAGGAGCTCTTTGGGGAGGGAGAAACCTGGGGACTTCAACCTGATTACACTGATTTTCAGCTCCTAGATAATATTGGACCCCCACAACAGGAATCCAGTCTCCTTTTGTTATGTAAAAGGAAACAGGAAGCCCTACAAAAAAGGTAGTTGTGGGCCATGTTGAACTGCTTACTGGCTGGCATGAAAAAGTCCTAGTAATTAACATAGCTGTAGGATGGAGGAAGGAGTCCACACTGAAATGTGAGGTCCTGGAAAACCGAACCCCAGGATGGACCTGGCGCAGCTTAGGCTTCCTTTGGGCTGCCTCCCTGCACACTGAAGTGGAAGGTACCTGTATCAGAAGTACCATATAGGTTCCTAGGATTCACCTGCAGAAGCATGGATTCCTGGCAGGGGACTCCCTGGGAGTCCTTTTGATAAAATGTGCAACCTTACAAATGTCATCCTTCTTGAGGCCCTTGGCACTATTGACATGACGAATATTATTTAAAGTTACTGCAATTTGTTGAAGCTTCTAAATTTAAGCCATACTTTATTATGTACTAAAATTAAATTTCAGGGGAAAAGACGTAGTTGCAGTGTGTGCTTAGAGATGACTTAATATAATGGGGAAAAAAATTAACCCAAATAATTGGAGCATTCAGAGAATTTTCTGACATAGCCATTTTTTTTGTTTCTCCTGTAGATGTAGAGGCTCCAGAGCAGTTTTATTTCTCTGATTCAAATAGACAAGAATTGCAGGAGTCTTTTTTTTTTTTTCTGGAAATGAATGTATGCCATGATGACAGAAATATTAAAATGTCCAGCTGAGAGGACCTCCCTGTGCAGCTGACCTCCACCTACAGTCCATAAAGGTGATTCTAAAGCCTTCTCGTGGTCTGAATAAGGGATGTCCACAGAGGACCCATGGGTGGCTCCAGGCAGACTGTCTCACCTACAGGACACTGAGCCCAGCATTATACCACGTTCCTGTTGATGGCCAGGGTCCGCTGGAGGCTGGGGAGATGGGCCTCTAGAAGCTGGACTGTTTGTTCCCTGCCCCAGGGCACCCACAGTGGGTGGCTGTTTCAGTCGGCCTGACACAGGGTAAGCAAGAGGCTTTGTGCTTCTCACTGTGTCTAGGTGTGTCCAGTGGGAGCTAGCTCCTTAAAAAGCAAGTGAGGGGTTTGTATGAATGTTTAGTTCTGACTAAGGAGTTCTTCAGTAGGGAAGAGGTTAGGGTTGTTTTGAATCTGTGGAACAGTAAAACGGGGTGTTCTAAAACAATAGAAACAGCATCCAGCATGATTGTCAGATTGTCTTGCAGACACAGGGTGGACAAGACTGTGCCCCATGACTTCACTTCTAAATGAATCTCAGGACCAAGGTCAGAACCCCTCCCCCCAGCTGGCTTCTTAAGAAGTGATGGGTACAAAGGGGTTTATTAGTACCATAAATCGCTTCCCTGTCAGTCAAATGCTAAGAGACACGGGACATGATACTGGCCATTTTGGTGACGGGATATAAATCGCCAAAGATTAAATTATTAGATAATTTGGAAACTTAACCGTTTGCATTTTGCACTTCCCATTGTTTTGCTGACTTGCACTTCCCTCAGCTGTCCGGGATTTTATTAAGTGTCCTGAAGACATCTATCACCTCCTTCCTCTTCATTTTCCAATGGGCAAATTTTCCCAGGAAGGAGAGTTGCAATAGTGATGCCTGCAGTCGCTGCTCCAGAAAGATTGCTGTATTTTCATTGATGTGCAGTGCATTACCATAATTGGCTTTTCTACATGATGGGAGAGAGGAAATAATAATGTCATTTTATTTACAGCCAGAGTGTCGCTTTATGAGACTTCTCCAAGTTT
>NC_134870.1:75520810-75610810 GCF_049852395.1 Peromyscus maniculatus bairdii | reverse complement strand
GGAGTCTACGTTTTCTTTCTTTCTCCCAGTGAATATCATCTTGTATTCTCACCACTGATTTAAGCGAACTCAGCATTTCCTCGCAATGGTTTCAGGGGCAGAACCAAGGGAGGGGACGGGAGGGACAGAGGGAAAGACAAGAATTAGTTGAGATGTGGTGGTGGGGGGATCAGCTGGTCTAAGAGGATGGAATGTAATTTGTCAGTTTCTTACTCTTCACAAATGAAGCTTTCTGTTTAGACCCTTGCCTAGAAATCCTGTTGCCTCTACCTTGAACGTTTTCAAGCATATTGCCTCTAGCTGGCATCTGGCCGTGCTCAGTGGGGAAATGTCCTCAGACTAGGAATTGGTGTGCAACATAGAAGATTTAAACTCAAGTCCCGACTAGTGGGCCAGGAGTGTCATTCTGACCAAGGGTCTCGGTGTCCGAGTGTTCTGAGCCTGGACTGTGGCTTCTGTGCCCGCTTATCCTCTGGGGAGCTTTGCCTCCTTCGCTCAAGGAGGCAAATGAAGTGAAATGCACTCACCTGCCGACTTCCCTCCCTGGGTGCCCCAGGCATCCTGGGCCTGCAGTCTTCCTAGCGAGCATGCTCAATAATGCAGCAAGACTTTGCTCCGCCACAGTGTCACCTGTCGGGGTGAGTTATGCCCGTGCCTATCTGAAGTGACAGCCATCTTTGAGTACCAGGGGCTCCAACCGACTTCCCTTTCATCATTCCCTGGGGAAGGGAACATTTCGACAAGGTGTTTCCCCTTCCAACTTCTTTCTTCCTGTTCCTTCCTCCTTCCCTCACCCGTACCCCCCTCCCCCCTCCCCCAACACACCTGATCAAAACATTACCCCTGACAAAGGTTTCTCTCTCCAAATTAAATGAGTCCAAACAGCCTGGGAATTTTCACAGAGAAAGTGCAAAAGCTGATGTGCAAAGTTAATGAATCCGGTAGCGGAGCGCACATGATGGAGTCAGATAATGTGATCCAGCCGCCTTCCTGCTCCTCACACTCCCGTAAAGGATGTACGGAAGTTAGTTATATGGCGTGATTCTAACATCTGTCCTACCCCATAATGGCAATTTGTATAAGTAATGGAAACAGGTTAAATACTTCCATTCTAATGTTGCCGGCAGGGATGAAAATGAACATTTCAATGAAATCATCCGGCAGAGAGGAAAGGGGAGGGGTCCAGACGGATCCATCTCCACTCCCTTTGGTGATGGGAGCCTAATGAGAATGCTGGGATGGATAGTTTATCAGATGGAACAGGAAGAGCCAGTGAGTCTCTGAGATAGAATCGCTGGAGAACCGCACAGGCACCTCGGTCTCGCTGGCAGACCTTTGCTAATAACGTGCTCTTTTCACTGCGAGGGAGCCTGGGAGGGAGGAGGTGGGGGGCTCTGCATCTGTGTGTTCCTCTAATGGGGTGTGGCGAGGGTCATCTCCAGCTGCAGAAACCACCAGGGCGAGCTTCCTTGGTGGTGGAGGATCCTGTCTGAGATGTAAAAGGAGGAAGCCCTGCTGCCGTCCTCCTGATTTCCTTGTTAATGATAAGGAATCCACGTTTGGAACGGCTACTTCTTCGCCGGGAAAATCTACGTGTTTCCGGGAGTTGCTCCTTGAAGAGGCGTTGTACATGCACTGCAGATGCTATTTGGGAATGTTTCTAAATGGGAACTTAGCTCTTTGCCGCCACAGCCCCTCTGTAAACCCTGGACCTCCAGAGCAGCAGCAGCAGCAGCAGGCTGCTGGCTGCTGGCAAGGACGTCCAGGTGTGCCCGGGAGCCTGTGGCTGTGTGAATTTAGCACTTGAGTGTGGAGTGTCTGACAGATTCTCCTGCTGAAATGCCGTGTCCACAATCACCGCAGCCTCCTGCCCAGACTGTATTGCTTGACATCCACAGGGGTAAAAAGGGAAAACCCTCAGGAATGGGGAAATGGCTTAGTAGGTAAAGCGCCCGGCTCATTGGGCAGGTGTGCCTGTAATCCCAGCAAACTCTGGAAGCTGAGACAGGAGATCTTGGGGCAGGCTGGCTGCCTAGACTAGTGAAATCAGCGAGCCCTGGATTCAGCAAGAGAATCTGTCTCAATAAATGCAGTGAAGAGCAGTTGAGAAAGACACTTCTGGCTTTCACAAACATGTGCACATGCTGTATGTGTGCCCATATACATGAGCACATGAATACATGTGTACGCTTTACATACAAATACAGAGCGCGAGCGCATACACACACACACACACACACACACACACACACACACACACACACACACACACACACACGAGGATGTGAAAACATTTGGTTAGCCAGGCTCTTGTCCTGCCTCTTCGGCACTGAAGACTGGTATGTGAGAGATTCCAGCCACCCACATTTGGAGCACTCTTTCCTTGAGAATGCCTTCCACTTTCCACCGAATGCTTCCCGTCAGGGAGCGCAGCAGCAGGTGCATGCGACTACTCTGTCCTGTGGCAGGGTACTGGGGCACCAGCTTGGAACCTTTGACTTTCCCAGTGGCTTCCACGCGGGCGGGCTGGCGTGTAGCGAGCAGGCGTGTTCCGGGAAGGCTTTCTTCCATTGTTGCCTCAGCCCGTGGAACAGAGCACCCACACTTTCCTGCATCTCTCCCGGGAACAATGGTGATGATGAGGAGGCAGAATTCTGGGAGCATTCGCCTCTGATGGAATACAAAACAGGGCGGCTCAGGAACGCACCTTCACTTTGTGCATAATTGGGGTGCAGATTAAGATGCAGGTTGGGGGGGGGGAGGGGAGGGTACAGACCTGATTGCTCAGAGCCACTGTTATTAAGACTCAAGGGAATTCAGAACTTTACTACATTTAGCCGTTAAAAAACAAATACAGCTGTCACTTCTCACTGTCCTTAAAAATGACTGTTGACAAGAGCGAGCTGTGTTTTCTTTAGAGAAACAAAGATGTTTTAAACAATGTTGCGCTGCGAATCGAGAAATACAGTTCTTATCCAATTTGCCAAAGATACGATGTTTGCGCCTCATTATATAGTTAGGATTTGAGATGAAAATATTTTTTTTCAGACAATATGTGTGTATTTACGTGGTAGACCGTCAGGGCACACATGGTTGGTGTCACATTAATCTGTAACAGGGCTGTGTACACTGCCTTCTGTCCACTCTTATCCAGAGCTCACGGAGTCTGATGTGGTTCAGGATGACAGCGCATCTTCAGGGACACATTGGCATCCAGAAGGCATGTTTTATGACAAAAAATATTAACAGGATTTAATTTTAAAAAAAAAGTGGAGTCTGATTATAGATTCCTGAACAGTGGAGATGAGAAGTTTTCTGGGTTTGCACACACGAGCACACACCTGTGTACGTAAGCATTGCACACATGCATGCACACATGTGTACATGCTCACGCCTGTAGTCTTTTCTGTGCTGCTGGTCCCTACTTGTTCTTGTGTCCCGCGAGACAGCTCCCTGTGCCACTCTCCCCCCCCCCCCCCCCCGCCCCCCAGCAGGACATACTGTATGTGTTCACACTGTCACGATTGGCACTGCCGTGCCAGGCTCAGGGAGGGCGGGGGAGTGCTGGCGAAGCTGTTTTGACACAAAAAGAAATAGCAGAAATGATGATTCGGAGTCTTTGTTTTAGTTGATGGGGAAAATGTCATTTATTTCTGTAAGTAATTGTGAAAGGAGAATTTTATACTGCAGTTACCAATTCCTGGCTGCTCATTCATCAGATTTTCATGGTGGGGGTGGGGAGGGCAGGGGTGGGTGGATGGTACTGGGGAGAGGGGGTTCATGGAAAAAAATGCAATGGGGGGTGACTTTCCTGGGGTTCATCAGACTCTTCTTTAAAAACCCGTTAGGCCAAAAATCATATTCATTCACCTTGTGAAGTATTTTGTTCTCACAGTTTCCATCTGTAGAAACAGCGGTCTCTACAAATATCATACTGTATTCCAGTACATGTATACACAGGAAAATGAAAGATTTTTGGAAAATTGCAGCCTATATAAAACAAAAGATCTCTAGAAATGTCACATGTAGTGAAAACAAAGGATGGTAATAAATAATCCTGCTACCTGAATTAGTTCTCTCCTCCCCCTGTAAAAAATCTTTAAAGAAAGCATCTTTGAAAGCAATTATGAGAATTCACTGATAATAGTAAAAATAAGCCTAATTATTCTGATAAAATTACATTCTCTGTCATGATAGGGCAGATAAAATTCAGTCCAGACACCGGGATTGTTATTAGAGAGACTTAAGGGAAGCCGAGTGCTGTGGGGCCTTGTGTGGAGTTTCTGACCAGGTGTGGAAACCATCGTGGGCTGTGCTGGCACATGGTTCGTCATGGTCATAGAAAATTGGTATCTGCCCATGGCATACTTAAAGACAAAAGGTACCCTAACATGGTGCCCAGATTGGCTCCTCGGTGTCCTGTTACCAGCTCACATTAGTACGAGCGACATTCTCTAGCCACCTTGTCTTAGAAGATAAGACACTTGGCTTTATAAAGGAGACGCGATTCTGAGAAGTGTGTTGTGGTTTCAGTGAAGCCTGTGCTTCTTGTTTTCCCCCAAGTCTCAAGACCCCCAACTGAGACCCTCGGAAGGAACTTTGTAGAAGATGTAATCTCTGGGTTGCCGTGTGGCAGGGAGCAAGGGTGATGTGGGTCTGGTTGGTGGCAGTCCTTACAGGCTTTTCACATTGGTTGAGGTGTAAGTCAGGGTAAAGGCCCTGGTCCCGAGTCATGTTTCTTCTGTCTCTTATCAGGGGAATCCCACCTGTTGACTAAAGTCCACTGTCTTCAGGGTGCCAGACATTACCAGGCTGGGGCCCCGGCTCTGGGGGTGACTTGCTAATACTGGGTGAATAGGCCTAGACCCTTCCTCTGCCTTAGGATGGGGGGGGGGGCTCTGTCCTTTCTGACTTGGGGTATCGACTGAGAATATGTCTTTCCCTGGTGCTTGGCTTTGGATTCGTACATCTTGAATGAGATGACTTGATCTTGTAGAGCCAGAGGCCGTTCCATGGTATACCTGCATGCATGCATGCAGCTGTCGAAGAAACCCAACACTGTGCTCTCAGGAGAGCCACGTGCCCCACACCCTCTCAGTCTGATCTAACTTCCCTCTGGCCTTTCCAAGCTTCTCCTGTACTGTTTGTTCCTCTTCCCGTTCTTCCTGATACCACAGAGCACCTTGGGAAGCTTTTCATCGTTTTATGTGCGATCTCTGCCACCCTTCTTGTAAAATGTGTTGTAACCTGCAGTCTGTGTGAGACAGAAGATTAGTATCTGATTTGCTTATGGGCAGACTGGGAAGGGTCTTGGAATGTGCTTCCTTATTTCTAAGCTAATTTTAAATTGAATTCTGGGGCGGCGAGAGAAAGCAGAAATTGTATTTATTTTAGGGCAGTTACCTATGGATTCCTAATTAAAATTGGAATCGAGGGGAGGTCATTTCTATTTACCGACCCTGCAATTCTTAAAGGTGGCTTCTCCTGGGGCTTAAGTAAAGAAAGACTTCCGTCGCAAGGCAAATGCATCAGCAAAACGGCGTGTTAACAGTCGCAACCAGCAACTCAAATTTGCAAAAGTGATAGAAACGTATTTGTCCCTATCACATCAGAGCAGAAGTGGCCTTTCAGCCTGGCTTGGCAGGGCGTCAGCTTTCCTGTGAGAAATCAGGACCATGCTAGCAAATTAATGTATATCTTGCTTGCATTTTTATGTTCTTTTCAGGCTGGGAAGGGATGTCTTGTGCTGTATCTGCTTTCTCTGCATTTTTTCCCCCGATAGATTCGGACTCCCATCAAAACCACCTGCTCTCTCCATGGCAAAGGTGAAGTTACTCCACACGTGATCAATTATAAATTTGGAAGAAGTTGTGTTTTGCAAGATTCTAGGATGAACTGAAGCCACACATCCATCCTTGAGGTGTGTGTGAGCCTCTTGTGAATTGGTCCCTTGGAGTAAATGTATTTTGATATAACGGCCATCTGTTCATGAGTATCACGTTTGCCAGTAAGAAAAAAAAAAGTTTGGTGTAGATAAACATGCAATTTGGTCTGATTATAATTTCACCAGGTGGCAATACAATAGCGAAGTTGGTGTTCACTGTAAGGGCAGTCACCAAGCAGGACTGAAGGCCTGGGGTTGATTTGATACTTTTAAACATCCACTTTCCTCTCACAGCCGACTCTCCACGACAGGGGCTAATGTGGAAAACAGAGCATGAGTGGAAAGCGCCCCCACGCCTGCACCACGTGGATTGCCCCTCCCCTTCAGAGGTCCCCGGGAGCGGCTCTCATACCCACTTTGGGCTTCCTGCCTTTCTTCCCCGGTGCTATGGAGCATTCTTAAAGTCAGTGAAGCTGATGAAAGGCACATGAGAAGAGGGCCCCAGATAATCTACTGGGTCACACCTGGTGTCAGGACACTGTCTGTACTGGGTCACCTCCCAAAGTCCCTCCTAATCCCCTCACACTGATGATTAGAATTCATAGGTGAATTCTTTTGGAACAGAAACATTCGAGCCATAGCAACAGATAAGCACAGTGTTGGGCGTAATGACCACAGTGATTCCTGTAACCTTAAAACTGCTTCATTACCACGGTTGCATTGGGGGAGGAATCAAGGCCCCAAGGCGTGAGTTGGTGTGTCGGGCTTACCCTGTCTACCAGGATCAACAGCCTTGAGTCTGTCCTTCTTCCTTCCTCTCTTTGTGCCAGACTGACGTTAAAGGGACGCAAGATGGCTGTCCCTTAGAGGGAACCACAGTGGTCATAGACCAAGTGCAATCAATGCAAGTGCACCCTATTCTCCATATCCAGGCATCCTGGGAGCATCCTTTTCTTTGGATCACCCCCAAATCCCGGGGTCACTGGGCTGACCTGCTTTTGCATGACTGGTATTACAGTTGGGCCCCTTTGGCGCATCCCTCCCTGACTGAGAAAGGCCTGCTTTTGTGGCTACTAAAGTCAGGCTATGGGAAGCCCTTCTTGCTGTCAGCCTGCAGAATCCAGGCTAGAGAATTCTTTCATGGCCTTTATCCTGTGACATCAGCCATCCTTTTCTCTGTAGGTGTTCAACTTTGAAAGGAAATTCTGCAGGCTCTGGATTCTTAGGGTTCTGGCTGGGGATGCCAGAACTCTGTCTCTGGCATTTGGAAGAGGAGGTTCTCACAGGTGAAGCTGGGAGCTGGCTGGGTGCTCAGTAGCCCCTTTGGAAGGTAGAGAGATCCGAAGGGTGGCTTCAGACTACCGGGCAAAGGTATCCAGTGGTTTGGGCTGCAAAACACACGCCTGTCCCCAGCTGTCACTCAAGGGTTTGTGCTTCCTCGTGTGTCATAGTGAAAAAGTAACTAATTAAAAATAGATACAGTACACTAGAGAACATGGACAAATGGGAAATAGCTGAGAAGTAGAAGGTCTCCGGGAATAAGGAACTGGGAGAGCATGGGATACAAGGGCAAACGCGAGGTCAGAGGTGGAGGCTGGGGTGAGCCTCACCAGCAAAAACCAGAAGAGCGGGCTACCTGCTGCCTGTCTGGAGACTCTGCAGCTGCCTTCCAAGGGGCCACTCAGAGGGGACATGGAATGAGGAGCGACAGGGGAGGTGGATGAGGGCATGCCGGACAGCCTGGGAGGGACCACAGATGCTTGACTGATTGGTCAGCATTCAAGAAAAGGGAGAGTAGTGACGTCCCCGCCCAGTAGGAGAAGTTATTCTCTGTGCTCCTTGGACCCGTTGGTGGCTACACCCAGTGGGTGCTCAGGGAACGTTACATTACATGGCTAGCTGATCTCAGAAATGGCATGCAGTAGCTAATGTGAATTGAATGGAAAACTCTGGAGAAGATTTTGAAAATACAGTATTTACCAGGAGGCACTCCAGTCAGCATAGAAAAACCAGCAAACAAACAAACAAACAAACACATGCATCCATTAGCTTGAAGAAGTCACCGTTAACCTGCTCTGAAAAGGGTCCCCATTGGACTGCACATACAACATGGCTTTCCTTGTCTTTGACTTTCTCCATGTCATTAGATCATGGTGTGTGTGTGTGTGTGTGTGTGTGTGTGTGTGTGTGTGTGTGTGTACACATGTGCATATATGTAGGTATATGTTTATGCATGTGCTTGTTAAGGCTGGAGGGCAACCTCAGGTGTTGTCCTCAGGATCGGCTCACCTGATTAGGCTAATTAGTTGAGACTGACTGACAAGGTACCCCAGGGACCCACCTGTCTCCTCCTTCCCAGGGCTGGGATTATAATGTGTATAACCCGTTTACAGGTGGGGTCTGGGGACTGAACTCGGATCCGGATCCTCACATTTGAGTGGTAAGCGCTGTGCTAACTGGCTGTGTCCTAGAACCTGCTTTATAACGTTTGAGTGGCATTTCCTTCTGGGCGTGAACTTCTGCTCTCTTGACTGTCTCTCACTCTGGGAGACTTGGGTTTTGATAAATGTTCTGTGCCGTGATGCTCTGGGGAGGTCTTCGTGCGTGAAACTGCTGCTTCATTTCGCACCATCTTAGGCTCCACACCCAAGACTATAAAGTTTTTGGACTAGAAGCCATCAAATTTTAAAATCTCTCTCCTTTTTGCCTTGGGTATTTGATATTCTCTTGTTTTTAACTGTCTGGTGCCTCCTACATAGGCTGTAATCCAAAGCCATATAGGCTGCGGGTTGGACACCGCTCCCCCTGTTCCCTGGCGCGTGTCATACACTGGCGCCATTGTCTGTGCCTGACATGGGGGTTCTGAAAATAGTGGGAGGCAGCCCCGGCATGCCTTTCACTGGCAACCTCTGTGAGGTGAGAGCAGCCCCAGGCTGGCGGTGATCAGGGCTCATGGAAGGCTTTGGAGGGTGAAGTCGAGGCCGGTCATCGAGACTGCAGACAGACAGACAGACTCGAGAGGCCCAGAGCCAGCCAGGGCACACAGGGATGCCAGCCTGAGGTCTGTGGACCTTTGCCACCTGCAGGAGCGTATGCAGGGCAGGACAAACAGAAGCCACTTCCAGATAGGGGTGTCTGCAAGGTGGGTGAGCTAAGTGGACAGAGAGAAACCTGGCCGTCAAGGGCCCAGCTTCCCTGGGGGCCCGCTGCCCCCTTCCCTCGCCCTGGCATGCTTGCCCTGCTTTATTGAGACATAAGCTCTGAGGATCAGGTTCCTCTCGCCTACATCCACCCTCCAGAGAACCGGTGGTGGAGATGGGTGCGGGTGGAGGGGGGGTGGTCGGAGAATGGCCCCTAGGGTGGGGAGCCCTGTTCTCTGTGGTTCTGTTCCATGTCCCCAGGCCCCTGCCTGGTGTGCTGGCTTTGTGGGAGTGTTCATGATTTACATGTCAGCCCAGTCTGGGAGCCTCAGCATGCAGACCTGGAGGAAGGAAGGTAGGAAAGCTGTGGTCCCTGTGACCACACTTCTGCTTGGACCAAGGGGAAGGCACACTTGTAGGATGGCATGGGAAGAGGCTGCCCATTCCAGATACCTGTGGTCCAGACTCCAGCCACTGCCCATACCCGTCACCTTTTCCCCAAGCAGGACAGCCCAGCCCCACTTCCTGTGAGGGAAATGGGCCTTATGGGTGGCTCTCCACATGGCATACCAGATCTAGGTATCTTAAACACTTAGCTCTTGCGAGTCTGGCAGTCATCTTAGGATGTCGCGGGCCTTTCATTTTCCAGTAGAGCTATAGAATTACGTGGCGTCCGACCCCGCAGTCGACGTTCATAGACGACAAAGCCCGAGGCCTCACACTGTTGATCGTTTCTCACCCTGGTGGTGCAGCATTAGCAGAATTGTGATTCCTGGTTCATTAGCGGGCTGCTGCTCCACGCTGCTGTGAAGGGACCAGGGCCTGTGTGTTCTGACTGCTCTGGGATTGTCCACAGAGGTGGGCTGAGGCCAGTGTAGAGAGGTAGTGTGCACAGGTATTCTGCAGGGCCTCAGGGCCTCCATGTGGCAGATTCAGTGGTCTCTCACTGTGCGTGCATATGTGTGCTTCTCCATGTGGGGTGATCATGCATGTGCTGCCACATGTGCTCACACATGCATGTTCATACATGTGGGGTGGTCATACATGGGTCCACATGTATGGTGTAATCATATATGTGCTATCATATGTGTCCTTGTAAATATAGTGACTGTGTGTATGCTGTCTAGTGTGTGCAGGAGGGATCATGTGTTCTTATATGTACAGGAATGATAGTGCTGTCATATTATGTTTCTTCTCTCACATGTGGATGACTATGCATGTACCCTCATGTGTGGTTGCATGCATAGGGTGACCATGCATGTAATTGTAATGCATGTGTTCGTACAGACAGGGTGACTATGCTTGTACTGTCAAATGCATGGTCATATGTACATGAGAAGTACACGTGTTGTCATGCATGAGCTCACACATACTGTGTGACTGCACACGCTGTCATGTGTGTCTGTGTATATAGGGCAGTCATTCCTGTCCCGTGAGTGCCTGCTCCTCCTCAGCCTGAAGCCTTTCATTTGCAGGTGTGGAAGCTTCTCCATGCTTCACCCACCCCTGGCACATCCTCCCTTGGGGCACAGAGATATTCTTTGTCCCTCCTGTCACTCCTGTCTGGAAATGCTTGTGCTCTTTGCCACGTTCCCTTAGGATCTGGCTCTGATAATGTGATAATGAATGATCATGTTTAATGAGACGCCCCTCGCAGGTCACGTCAGTGCATTTTAATAGGGGCTTGCTGGAGAATACCTCAACCTCGAATCCCCTACTTTTTCATGAAACACTAGGTCACCTAGTTTTTCTGTCAGAGAAAGGAAGGGCAGAGGGGAGAGGGAGAGGGAGAGAGGGAGGGAGGGGGAGAGGGGAGAGAGAGAGAGAGAGAGAGAGAGAGAGAGAGAGAGAGAGAGAGAGAGAGAGAGAGAACGCACATTGCTCAAGTAAGTTTAGGAGGTGGTAAAATATGTCAGTAGCATGATATGTCACACATCAAAGTGTTTAAAATGATCTTAGTTAAGAATCGAGGCACCTCATGTGGCCTTCAGCCTCCAGTTGTGCAGGCAGCCTCAGGCCTGTGGCGGCCATAGGGGCCTACACTGCTGCCTTTCCTAATTAAAAATTATCAAGATAAAGTTTTCATAGCACCAGAGTGACCATTGTCACCATTTTTCAAGGAATAGTTCAGTGGCATCCAGAACATTCTTCCTGCTGGGCTGCCACCCTCATCTCCAAACTAGACCTTTCCTCATCTTGCAAAAGTGAAACTGTAGCCACGAGACATCATTTTCCCATTGACCTCCCCGACTCTGGCCCTGCACCCAGCACTGTCTTTCTGTGTCTTGACTGCTGGACAGACCCTACATGAGGGCACGCGGCAGTGTTTGTCCTTTGTAAGCAGCCGGTCTTCCTTCACGCGCTATCCTCAAGGCTCGCCCATGTCTTCACAGGGCCAGGGGTCAGGGTTTTCCTTTCGAGGACTAGATGATGCTCTGTGGTGTGGATGACCACATCTGTCCATATGATGAATGTTTGCCTTATTTCTTCCTTTAGCTGTGTGTATGATGCTGCTTTGGGTCTTGGTGTGTGACAGTGGCCTTGGTCACCCTCTGGCAGTCTTTCATAGGTAGCACTGTGTTTTGTCCTAGATGTGATAAGCGTTTGTTTTTTAGTGAAAACCATATTATTTTTACTGCTTGCCATGAAGGAGTGTTTTTATTTATGGAAACCATCGAATATTGCCTGGGAAATATATTGTTCTAAAAAGAGAGCCGGGCCCCTCCTGATTTCAACAAATTTGCCATAAAGAAATCACAGGGGGCTCTCGAGTCTAATGAGGATAGCACGTGTGTGTGTGTGTGTGTGTGTGTGTGTGTGTGTGTGTGTGTGTGTGTGTGTGTGTGTGTCCCCGGGGCATTGGTGGGATTCCTTGTTTGTCCTCAGCGCTCAACCGAACTGTCTTTAAGAAGGGGGTGCTGGTTTGGTGCTGCATGCCTGTAATGCTAGCATCTGGGAGCTGGAATCGAGAGGATCGGGAGTTCAAAGCCAGCCTGGGCTACTTGAGACCCTGTCTGGAAGGAAGGGAGGGGTGGAGGGTGGGAGGGAGGCGGGGCAGAAGGGAAGGAGAATAGGGAGGCAGGAAGTGAGAGAGAGCAGTGTGGAGGTTTAGGCTTCTGTGCCGAGAAGTCCTGCACTTTGTGGGGGATGGCCTCAGGGTAGCCTTACTCCTGGCCTGCTGTGGTCCAATGGGCGGGCACATGGAGTTGACGGTGAGGTGGCCTTGTAGTCTGCAGGGAGCCTGGCTGAGAAACATCTTTTTAAAGATCACCTAACTGCTGGGGAGGCTGCGTCCTTGAAGATGATTTACTCCTTCTGACCGTGCTTCATTTTTCTCCCCTAGCTTATGTTCCCGAGGAAGAACTGAAGGCGGCCGAAATAGATGAGGAACACGCGGAGGATGGCAGGCTGCCTTTGGACATTCAGGACAGCGACTTCGTGTGCAGTGAAGAGACAGAGATCAAAGAGGCCCAGAGCTACCAGAATTCCCCGGTCAGCACCGCCACCAATCAGGATGCCGGCTACGGATCGCCCTTCAGTGAGGGCAGTGACCAGCTGGCCCATTTCAAAAGCTCCTCCTCCAGAGACGAGAAGGAGGAGCCGCAGTGTCCAGATAGTGTCTCCTACCCCCAGGACAGCTTGGCACAAATCAAGGCCGTGTATGCAAACCTGTTCTCCGAGTCCTGCTGGTCTAGCCTCGCCTTGGATTTAAAGAAGTCCGGTTCGACCACCAGCAACAATGACGGCAGCCAGAAGGAGAGCTCCACGCCGGCCCCCGCGCCCCCTACCAGCACCGCCAGCACCGCCGCCTGTACCACGGCCACCACGGCCATCACCAGCTGCAGCACCAGCACCAGCCACAGCAGCAGCACCACCAGTAACAACAGCAGCAGCAGCAGCAGCAGCAGCTCTGGGTATGACTGGCACCAGGCCGCCCTGGCCAAGACCCTGCAGCAGACCTCGTCCTACGGGCTGCTGCCCGAGCCCAGCCTGTTCAGCACCGTGCAGCTCTACAGGCAGAACAACAAGCTGTACGGCTCCGTGTTCACCGGGGCCAGCAAGTTCCGGTGCAAGGACTGCAGCGCGGCCTACGACACTCTGGTGGAGCTGACCGTGCACATGAACGAGACGGGCCACTACCGGGACGACAACCGGGACAAGGACTCCGAGAAGACCAAGCGCTGGTCCAAGCCCAGGAAGCGCTCCCTGATGGAGATGGAGGGGAAGGAGGACGCGCAGAAGGTGCTGAAGTGCATGTACTGCGGGCACTCCTTCGAGTCCTTGCAGGACCTCAGCGTCCACATGATCAAAACAAAGCATTACCAGAAAGTGCCTCTGAAGGAGCCTGTGCCAGCCATCGCCAAGCTGGTCCCGTCCACCAAGAAGCGAGCGCTCCAGGACCTGGCATCCCCTTGCTCCCCGGAGCCCACGGGCATGGCCACGGAGGTTGCACTGAGTGAGTCGTCCAAGGACCAGAAAACGGCCAACCCCTACGTCACGCCCAATAACCGCTACGGCTACCAGAACGGCGCCAGCTACACGTGGCAGTTCGAGGCCCGCAAAGCCCAGATCCTCAAGTGCATGGAGTGCGGTAGCTCCCATGATACCTTGCAGCAGCTCACGGCCCACATGATGGTCACTGGCCACTTCCTCAAGGTGACAACCTCTGCCTCCAAGAAAGGAAAACAGCTGGTGCTGGACCCCGTGGTGGAAGAGAAGATCCAGTCCATCCCCCTGCCCCCGACGACTCACACCCGGCTGCCTGCCTCGAGCATCAAGAAACAGCCGGACTCCCCTGCAGGCTCGGTAGCCTCAGAGGAAAAGAAAGAGCCAGAGAAGGAGAAGGAGAAAGCTCCTCCTCCGGCAGCCGGGGATGCAGAGAGAAAAATCAAGGAGGAGACGGAGGACGCCGCTGAGAAGTTTGAACCCACCACCCTCTACCAGTACCTGCGCGAGGAAGACCTGGACGATAGCCCCAAGGGGGGCGTCGACATCCTAAAGTCGCTCGAGAACACTGTGTCTACCGCCATCAGTAAAGCCCAGAATGGCGCGCCCTCGTGGGGTGGGTACCCCAGCATCCACGCAGCCTACCAGCTGCCGGGCACCGTGAAGCCGCTGCAGCCGACGGTGCAGAGCGTGCAGATCCAGCCGTCTTACACCAGCGGCGGGAAGTCACTGTCCTCCACAGAGCACAGCGCCCTCCTGCACTCCCCAGGGAGCCTTACACCCCCACCCCATAAGAGCAACGTGTCTGCCATGGAGGAGTTGGTGGAGAAGGTCACCGGCAAGGTCAGTGTGAAGAAGGAGGAGAGGCCCGCCGAGAAGGAGAAGGCCTCCCCGGTCAAGGCCGCCTCCCCCGTGGCAAAGGAGAATAAAGATCTTCCCAAGTCAGAGGAGACTGGGAGCAAGCCGCAGAAGAAGGGCGTAGACGTGGAAGCTGGGAAGGCCAAAAAGGAGGGTCCGTTGGATGCTCACACCCCAAATGGTACAGAGCCTCTTAAGGCCAAGGTCACCAATGGCTGCAGCAACCTGGGCATCATCACAGACCACTCTCCGGAACCTTCGTTCATCAACCCCCTGAGTGCCCTGCAGTCCATCATGAACACCCACCTAGGGAAGGTGTCCAAGCCTGTGAGCCCCTCTCTGGACCCGCTGGCGATGCTCTATAAGATCAGCAACAGCATGCTGGATAAGCCCGTCTACCCCACGACCCCTGCCAAGCAGGCCGACGCCATCGACCGCTACTACTACGAGAACAGCGACCAGCCCATCGACCTGACCAAGTCCAAGAACAAGCCCCTGGTCTCGGGGGTGGCCGATGCTGTGTCCTCGCCCCTGCGGGAGAGCGCCCTCATGGATATCTCAGACATGGTGAAGAACCTCACGGGCCGCCTGACTCCCAAGTCCTCCACACCCTCCACGGTGTCGGAGAAGTCGGACGCGGACGGCAGCAGCTTTGAGGAGGCCCTGGACGAGCTGTCCCCTGTCCACAAGAGAAAGGGGCGTCAGTCCAACTGGAACCCGCAGCACCTGCTCATCCTCCAGGCCCAGTTTGCCTCCAGCCTCCGGGAGACCGCGGAAGGCAAGTACATCATGTCGGACCTGGGTCCTCAGGAGCGGGTGCACATCTCCAAGTTCACGGGCCTCTCCATGACCACCATCAGTCACTGGCTGGCCAACGTCAAGTACCAGCTGCGGAGGACAGGGGGAACCAAGTTCCTTAAGAACCTCGACACAGGGCATCCTGTGTTCTTCTGTAACGATTGTGCCTCTCAGTTCAGAACTGCCTCCACGTACATCAGCCACCTGGAGACGCACCTGGGCTTCAGCCTGAAGGACCTCTCCAAGCTGCCACTCAGTCAGATTCAAGAGCAGCAGAGCGTCTCCAAAGTCCTCGCCAACAAGACTCTGGGCCCCCTGGGGTCAACCGAGGAAGACCTGGGCTCCACATTCCAGTGCAAGCTCTGTAACCGGACTTTTGCGAGCAAGCATGCAGTAAAACTGCACCTTAGCAAGACACACGGCAAGTCGCCAGAGGACCACCTGATCTATGTGACCGAGCTGGAGAAGCAATAGTGTCCAGGTGTGCAAGGGACCGTGGAACGTTGCACTACCATCCTGATTGTGCTGCACTAGGCCTGGCCTGAGCCGCTGAAATCAGTCTTTCCTTTGTTGCTGAACTGCCTATCTGGACTTGGTTTTTCTTACACATATTTTGTAGTTATATTTATATGCTCTTTGTCTGATCTGTGCATGTTATTTTTTCTTTTTTTTCCGTGAGTCAAAGTCTGACCTTTATTTTCAGCATCCCTTCTTGATGTTAAGCTATCTTTTGTAGGAAATAGTGGGGCACGCTCGGAGACATTGTTTAGCGGTAAAGGAAGATACAAATAGCAGCGATCAAGAGACATCCTAAAATTACGAAGTTGCCATGACAATAAAGGTCACAGGACCTGGTAGTGTCGAGTTTAACCCTTTGAGGACTTTATCTCTGTGCCTTTCACTCAAAAATTAAAAAAAAAAAATTTAAAAAAGAAAGAGAAAAAAAGGGGGAAAAGGCGCTTAAAGGCATCTCATTCAGATCAAAAGCTGTGTCAGACACAAAACTTATTTAATAATTAAAAAACGAGCTTTTATATGCAGGACTGGTTTGTGAAAAGACATGCATGCAGCGGTCGGAGACAGAGAGCTGTCTGGGACTCACGGGGTTAGGAAGCCACAACTTTATATGTTCAAAACAAAAACAACGTATACCCCAGTTGCCACTGTGCCCAAACCCTCTGGATGCTGAAAAATGCCACTTTTGGCAAAAAAAGTATGCAAGCTTATTATTTAAAAAAATGTGTAAAAAATGCTATTCTTTTTTTTTTCTTTGTTCCTGTAAAATACTGCAGTTTATAGTTATTTACAAATGTAAGCTTTGGTATCAGCTGACCTTTCTATAGCGTGATGCATTGGTAAATGAAAAAAAAAACACAGAAAAAAAAAACAAAAAAAAAATGGGGCAAATGTTGGATCCTTTCCTTGTGAATTGCCAGCGTCAGCTTACACACGCCTGTATGTTACATATCATATCATTTTAATCTATTCAACTTCCTTTGTACCTTCTGGCTGTATGCTTTCTCTTTTAACTTTTTATATTGTCATTTTATATTAAATTTCTGTGTATATAATGTAAAACCACAACTTTTGGATAAAATTTAGTTCCTGCAGCTTGATTTAAATAGAGAAATTTTACTGGCACCTGCATCTTCTCAGATGCATGTACTCAGAGGAACTATCAGACAAAAATAAATAAATAAAAACAGAGCAAGCAATGCACTATTAATTATACATTTTGATGTCCCGTCATTAATACTGTACAGTACATTTTGGTTCACACAATTAAACCCACTGTTTTCTCAAATGTAAAATAAACCCACACGCAGTTCTTGATTTACACAGATTGTCATGTCGTCATTATTTTCCCTTTGAGATGTTATTTCAACCACAAGAGGTATTGCTTATGCAATCAACCAACAAAAATTTTTATTCAGACTCATCATTTCATGATTTGTGTGTTGACACCCTTCATTCCGATGAGAAGTACTGGATGTTTAAAAGTGATAATTAACATTCATCCCTCCACAGGGTGCCAAGGCTTCCCAGAGTTCAGTCCTTTGGTGATGGCCACTTGGTCCCTGGATGGACCGTGGTGATTCTTTCAGATAATCCTTGCAAACTGTTAGAAATAGCTGTCATCAGCCCCTGGTGCACACCTGGGCTTCGTGGCCAGGAAGCAGGCGAGGCCTCACGGCAGGCAACTCAGGCCCTGTGGATCTTGGACTTAGTTTTGCTGCAAAGAGGAAAACCTAGTTTGTGAGCTTTACAAAATGTGCTTTTAGATGATCGCGTTTGGCGGTTTTTCTCTTCAGTCATTGAGTGGAGACTTAGTTTTGTCATTTCCAAGGCGCATGAGGGCTCCACCAAAAAGGTCCAGCACTAATCCTGAGATGTCATGACTCTACTAGATTCCTGACGTTGTTGCCCTGGTCCATTTTCAGCAACCAAGGACACTGAGACCTCTGGTCTCCTCCCTCAAAACACTTAGTCTTTGTTTTGTTTTGTTTTTACCATTTGCTTAAATTTTCATAGAATTATATCCCAAGAAAGGTAAGAACTCATACTATGTTCAGAGGTGCCTAAGCAGTCACGATGTCTTGATGACTCCCTGGCTTGCTCCTAGAGGTGAGGATCCATCCCATTTCTGCCAATGGCTGGAGGAGCTGGCACAGGGCGGGCCTGGCCAGTCAAGTTTGCACAGGCCTCTGCACAGGGAGGCTTGCTGAATTTTTCTAACTTTTTTCATTGGCAAATAGCTGTGTCCTTTAGGAGTCTTCAGCCATTAGACACACCAGTTCAACTACCAGGGGACCGGAGGGGTTGACAGTGGGCTAGCATTGAGGCCCAAGGCGTGGACAGGGGGTCCTTGCATAACCACCTTTGGACGACAGATCCGTGAACATTTCGCCCTCATAGCAAGAGCTTCGAAGCAGCAGTGAAGGCGAGCAGTGGGAGGTGAGAGTTCTGAGGAACAGCCCGATGAGGACAGTCTTATGTCCTCAAGGCAGCTTGAGTTCTGATCCCTGGGGGACAGATACAGAATTCCAGATTATTTTCTTATTTTTTTTTCTTTGCAATTCCTCAGCTTATTGGCATATTATCATCATTCCAGTTCCCCAGTTGGTGGGTGGAAGTTATCGCAACACCACAAAGATGGCGACCCCAGTTGACATCACTGAGTGCTTCCACGGTCCCAGGTCCTACTCTGTGCTGCGCGACCCTTCCTCACAGCTCTGCACCAGGTCCCTGTCAGCCCGACTTGCAGACCTGGAGAGCAGTAACAGCAATGGGCAGGCCTTTATCCTCGTCACGTGGCTTGTCATGGACAGAAGTTGGACTTTGAGCCCCTGAGTACTTATTGAGGTACCAGAGGATGGGTCCCAGGTGAAAAACTCTGATTTGGTCCCAGGAAGAGGCCAAGGAGGTTTTGTTTGTTTGTTTTGGTTTTAACATGGTGATGAGCTAGAGCATCGCCCTAGAAAATGGAGAGCTGAAGTTTGGCCTGTGTTGGTGGGCAGCTACCACAGCAGTAATAGTAAACAGACATCCTAACATCCTTCTAGCCGCCTCCAGCTGTGGCTGCAGAGGTCACACGCTTCGGTGACTTTATCTTCTGCTGGATCTGGAAAATAAGTCAAAATGACGTTGGCTGTGAGTTTATAACTGGAACTGCACAGTGGATGCCCAGTGACACAAACACTCAATTTGGATAGAAAGAAAGAGATAGAAGGTCAGAGAGAGACCTTCTGGCTGGTAGAGCGTTTGCCATGGTAGCAGAGCACCCGAGATGGATTCCCCAGAGCCAGGTGCGCAAAGTCAGGTGTGATAAGCACACACTTGCGATCCCAGAGCAGCGGAGGAGGGGGAAAGGTAGACCCTGGGCTCATCGGCCGACCACCCTAGCCTGCTTGGTGAGTTCCAGCCTAGTGAGAGACCCTGCCTTCACAAACAAGTGGATGGATGGTTCAGGAAGAATGGGACCAAGGTTGTCCTCTGACCTTCACACACATGTGCATGCATACACGCACACACATGAGCATACACATGGACACAAATAGACTAACCGGAGGGATAAATCAAATGCTCACCATTCCTTCACTGTACGGGGGCAAGCATCTACCATTTGTCAGTCCCAGACTACAGGTTTCTGCACACCATGAGATCCTCCCTGTTTCTCCCTCCTTGTCCCTCAACCCTGAGGAGAGTGGTTGGGTGGGGGCAGGTTACCTGTACCCTTGGGATGTGGAAGGAGGTAGGGAAGTCAGATGGCTGCTCCTTTAGTCCAGCATTTTGTTGGGTCAGGCTGACAGTTGTGCCTATACAAAAATAATCATGGTTTGCATTTAATCTGTGGTATGACCATTAGGTTTAATGACTGATTAAACACTTTCCCCCTTCACATGCAGGGTTTTAAGAGCTCGAGCTGTTTCTCTGAATGTGGGTTGTTGTTGTTCAATCAGTATTTGAGGTGGGATAAAGTCTGTGAACTAACACTAGACAACAGTTTATATAAGAGAAACTAGCATTTAGGTAGTGCATGGAAAAGGGAATATTTAAACACTTCAAGATGCATGTCTCTCATGGGCGGAGAAACAGGCAGGTAAAGTGCTTGTTGCACAAATATGAGGGCCAGAGTTGCCCGTCTCTGGAACCCATGCAGAAAGGCCAGATGTGGTATCAATGCTCGAATAAGCCAGCTCTGGGGAGGGAGACCCAGGAGGATCCCAGGGACTCACTGTCCAGGTAGCCTCGACTAATCAGCTGGTTCCAGGCTGACGAGAGACTACGTCTAAAGGCGACAGATGGGATGTCTAAGGACGACTTCCCAGGTTGGCCTTTGGCCGCGCGCGCGCGTGCGCGCGCACGCGCGCACACACACACACACACACACACACACATGTTCACATACACATGAACATGGACACACATACACACATAGCTTTCCATTTCGGTGATTGATAATCTTGAAAAATCTGTCTAGCTGGACGTTGTCATACACACCTGAAATCCAGCACTCAGGAGGCAGAGCAGGTAGATCTCCGAGTCACAGGCCAGCCTGGTCTACATAGCAAATCCAAGGCTAGCCAGGGCTACATGCTGAGATTCTGTCTGAATTTTAAAAAGAAAGTAAGCTGTTGATCTGAGACAAATGACATCTAGCCAGTTCTGAATTCTCAGAAACCAGGACACACAAATAATAATTTCAGTATTTTTATTGAGCATAGTATTTTTATTATTTATTATAATTTTGTAGAAGACAGCAGATTCTACTGAAATCTAATCATTGAACTATACGCTTCAGAGACATGGAAAAGTAAAAGTTGTTTTGAAGAGAACTTGAGCTCTTACTTAAGTTTGATGACTGAGATTGAAGAGACACACTCATCCCAGAAAATCTGAACAACACAAATAAGGAAATAAAAACCACTGTCTACAATTTAGAGACAGTCGCTGCTCCCATTTCAGTGTTAATGTCTCCCCCCCCCCCATTGTAACAAAATAGGGATCACATTGAACATAATTCCTTCCTTTTCTTGCCCAGCAGTTGATGGGTTGTGCATCTCTCCTTGATTCTTTTAAGTACTGATTATTTGAAATCTTACCGGGATGTACTTTAACACAATCAAGTACCTAATAGTTAAAAATTTTAAAGTTCATTTATAGATTTTTCACTCCTCCTCTCAATATTTTTGGAAATAGTTTTGATCACATCCTTAGAACCCAGTGCTTGTAGTTGGAATTTGTCTCATGGTGTGGTGACACACGTGATCCAAACACCCACAGGCAAGCTAGAGGAGGCAAGCCCTGAAGACAGCCCCAACCTGCTCCGCTTCGCCTTCTACACGGGGGAGGATTTTTTTTAAGTTTTGGGTATTTTCATTAATTGTCTGATATAATAATAATTTAATTTATAGTACTTGCAGTACTTGTTACCTGTTGAAGCTATGTAAAGGAAATGTTGGTTTGGAACATGCATGGCTTTGGGGGCACTTTCACATGGATTATGATTTCATTTAAATTCAGGCAGTTGGGATACATGCTTTACAGACACTCCAATAATGAGGAGAAAAAAGCATCCCTAGGACACCTGGCTAGCTCACTCAGTCTTACCATATCTCATTTGTTGGCGGAGTGCTGATCTAGCTTCCCCAAGCCCTGGGATCCATCACCAGCACTGCAGAAACTGGGTGTGGTGGTGTTCAGGAAGCAGAGGCAGGAGGATCAGAAGTTTAAGGTTGTCCCCAGTTACACAGTGAGGTTGGGGCTAGCCTGGACTAGAGGATACCCTGCCACAAAACAAAAAAGCAACATTAACAATAATTAAAAAAACAAAGCAAAGCAAAATCTTGCCTAGGCTGGGCTTGGTGGTGCAGGCTTGCAATCCCAGCTGCTTGAGAAGCTGAGGCAGGATCACAACTTTCAGACTGTGTGAGTTTGGAGTTCAGTTCATTGAAAGCATCCTTGATAAGGAAATGGCAGGCAAACCAGACCCTGGGTTTGGTCCCTCGTACTAAAACACCGCCCCCCATCCTGAACAACTCGAAGTCAGTCACCTACGCCCTTGGGAACTGCTTCCAAATAGCACAACCTGCTCATAGGAAGCCAAGGTTATAATCCCATGATTTACATGAGTAATTAACCTTTAACACTAGCAAAACAAGACTCTCAGAATCTAGCAGTGAACAGAGACAGACCACCCAGGGGTGGCTCTATCATGTGAAGTTATTTCATGATCATTAGCAGACAAGGGTCTCCCTGCAAAACCTTGCTAGTCATCGTCTCCCATAGCTGAGTTACTCCCAGAGTTGAAGTTCATGGGCACTGCTGAGGACCTACCTTCTGTGACCCAGGTTTTTGACGAATGGGTGCAGAAGCCCACCAAAAGGTGAGGATGACATGGGAGGTTCATCAGTTACAGTCAGGAGGTTCTTAAGTCCACACAGATCGATGCTTTACCGTGAGCAGGAGATGTTCCTGAGAACAAATGTTTAGACATGGGCTCACCACAGTCGGTGGTCCCGGGATGACTGACTCCAGCAGACGATGATGGGTCTCAGGTCTGTTACTTGGAATCAGAGTAGAGGCAGTGGATCTGTACATCTGACCACATTTTGTTTAAGTGTTTGGTACATGGCATCCCTCACATTTAAAGAGAAACGTATAAAAACTAGGAGCTTTTGGGCTAAGAGGATGCAGTACTTGAAGATGAATTTAGAAGGTATTAAAGTATGAAGCATGGTAAACAAAATCACCATTCTAGGGATATTTTTCTTTGAAAACTTGTTTGACTAAAAAGTCCATTAGTGACAAGGGACTGGGGACAGGTATATTGGGAACACCAGTTTCTAAACAGATAAACAGCAAGGAAACCCGGTTCTGCATAAATCAAACCGTCAATCAAATTCTAGTGACTCCTATCAGCTGGCTTTCCCAGGAGGCTGTCACAAAGTACCACTCAGTCTCCAGGTGAAAACATCTTTCTCCCATCCGTAAATTTTCTCTTTTTAATACATTTAGCTCATTATTTAAAAGAGTGATTTTTCAAGTTTTCACTGGCTAGAAGTCAAGAAGTTCCTTTTCTCTTTATAATACAAATATATAGTGTGAAACTTATGCCCCATCACAACAAAACTAAAGGGGACTTTTAAATCTTTTATAATCAGGATAGTTTAAAATGATGTGGTGAATCCTCTTTGTATGTGTATGCATTTGTTTGTATACTGGTGCATTAATGTGCATGTGTGTGCTCATCTTTGTGGAGGCTCTAGATCAATGTCAACTGACTTCCTCCATTTTTCTTTAGTCTTCTGGAGACAGGGTGTCTTACTGAACCTGGAGATCATCAATTTGGCTAGGCTGGCTTGCCAATGAGCTGCAGGGATCTGCAGGTCTCTAGTTCTCAGTACTGGGATAACAGTTGGGTACCACTGTGGATCCTAGGCATCTGACCTCAGGTCCTTATGCTTCCATGGCAAGCACTTTGCTCTCTTAGCCACCCCCTGCCCTCTAAGAGATAGTTTCTTTATCTGGATCATAATATTCTTCTCAATTTATACAAATTAATTATTGATCAATCATTAACATCAACCTTTGACTCCTAAATATTAAAATAACAGATGTTGGAATCCTTGGTTATGTCCTAAGGTGTTAACTTGAGAGACCAGTGTCCCAAATCCCTGAATCTTATTTGTTAAACACTTAGACCTTAGACCTAGTTCTCACTTTTGAAGGAGTGGAGTGTCCTCCTGGGTTTTCCTGGGCCTGCTCCATGAGAACCATGGAATTCACAAGTCATCAGTGTGAATCTGCAGGACCACAAATGTGGTCAAGGAGCTTTTACTTAAAAGGACTCTGAGCCTTTGTGTCATGGATCGGTGTGACAAGTGACAACCTCTCAAAACTTGGCATCTGGATATATTGGCTGAAGACTCATTCTATTATTCTGCCACTCCTTTACCAATAATTAGAAAGTGATGGCATTAAAATCTGAAGTAATTTGCTAGAGGAAATCGGAATGAAAGGACTGTGTTCACATGATAGCTGGCTGTGAAAAATAATTCTTTAAAAAATGAGGACATTTAAAATGGTAGTTATTTGCACAGATATAGCATTCTTAAACATCATGTGAATATTCCCCTTGAGTTCTGGGTAGATGGTTGGAACCTGGCAATAAATGACATCGTATTTGTTGTCATGGAAGCATTGTAATACCCTCCTAAGAAAATCCTTCCAACAAAACAAAGAAGGCTGGCAGAAGCACACAGTTTCCCGACTCTGCACTGCTCCGAGGAAAGCCAAAGATTTATAAAAAGAGTAGCCAGGTGACCCCTCACTTTTCTTAGAATGTGTTTCAGTAAAAACATCACCTCCCTGGTCTTGGGAGCACCTAGGGTTTTGAGTTCCCCCTCTTGCTTTCTTCCAGCAGCTGCCTTGGAAAAGTGGAGCCCGCTTAGGATAGGAAGTCGGCTGTCTCAGAGCTGGTTTGGAAGTCCTCTGTGTGCCAATGATTTCCATGCTAGGAGAATGATCTAATTGCATTGTTTTGACATGAATTGATGCATGAACTTTTTTAAAAAAAAACCTTTTTGGTATGAAATTGGCAGTACTCTTGCTTGATGCAATTCTGGCAGGTAGTACCGGGCTGTGCTCATCTCTGCATGGCTCTCTCCAAGGTGCAATTGGTTTCTCCTAAGCTTAATGCATCCAAGACAAAATAAACATGTTTATCCCAGTGCGGTAAGAGCTTTCTTTAAAGGTCCCACTATGTAGAGTGCTTTGGATTTGGAAAGCACTTCTGATTTCTGGGGAGGGGGTGGGCGGGCGGGGGCAAGGGGAAGGTGCTGCATAGAGCGCATGCTCCGTCAGCTTACAACCCATGTGTGCCAAGTGTCTTCTGCCCCCATGGCCAAACCTTGTGGCAGGAAGAGAGACACTGGCTTTGTGTGTCAGTGGGAAGAGTGGAAGAATGGCAGGAAGTCTGAGAGTCAGGGGAACAGAAGAGGTAGATGAGTCAGATAGCCTGGAGAACTCTGGATTGTGAGGCTGGCTTCACCATGACCATTGTTAGACTTGAAAGTTCTTGGTGGCATTCTGTCACCTCCAGTGGGAAGGAGGAAAGAGCAAATGAATGGTCACTAAGGAGAGAGAAGAAAAAGAACAAAACTGGAATCAAGCCACTGATCCAGTGAGGTAGCCAATGAAAGCAGCAGGTCTAGCTGTGTACCTTGGGTGAACATGACCCAGCCCATGCATGGGGATTGACTTGGAGGAGTCTTGTGACCATGAGGTAATACCTACCTGGTGGGCAGGACTACAGCGATGTACCATAGACCGATGAAAACGAAAGCAGGCAATTGGAAGGGTCCAGACCTGACAGCTGTTGATGGTTTTGGTGTCAGTTGGCAAAGAAAACATCAGGCAAGGGGACTGGAACATGGCCTGTCTAGGGTTAAAGATCTTTAAGCTTTCGAGAGAATGTATAAAAGAAAACTCTTTCTGAAATAATTTATGGAAATGCCGTGCTCCCTTTGAAGGCTCCATGTCACTGTGTGGCACTACGCAATGTTCTTTTTCTTCACCTGTCAGGCAGAGACCACCTCGAAGAGCCTCACTGCTGATTACTAGTTAATTGTCATTAATAAGTGACAACTGACATTATGGAGGCTTAATGCAGAGAGAACAGAAAAGAGCCGCAGATATTCTAATGAGCTGACTCCTACGTGCCCTCTATTGTTGTCGAAAATGAGGAGCTGTCGTCATTGTTCAGGAGATGGGCTTCGACTGCTCTGGAAAATATTCTCTTTAATTTCTTTATGCATAGATAATTCCTGGTACTCTGTATTTCTCTCTCTCTCTCTCTCTCTCTCTCTCTCTCTCTCTCTCTCTCTCTCTGTCTCTCTGCCTCTCCCCCTCCATTTCCTGTCTCCCCTCCTTGAACACACACATGCACACACATGGGCACACATGCACCTTTCCAGCCTTTTCCTCTGAGCTGGCTTAAAAGAATAAAGAAAGAGTGAAACCACCTTAAGAACAGCTAAAGTTATTCCTGGACAAGGGAGCAGTGTGCTCCAAGGCATATGCATGCATATGTATGTATGTATATATACAGATGGACGAGAGGTGTTGCTGTCCAACCTCATCATGCTTGTTGACTGAGATGGGAACAGAGGTGGAGAGGTCCACAGTGGAGAACAGAAGGGTGGAAGGCAGGAGAAAGAAGGATCTAGCACATAGAGATCTGACAGTCCCGACTGGAGTCCCGAGTGATGATCAGGAACATATGAACACGTCACAGCAAGTCTTCCACAGAGATGCTACTCTTCCCAGCCCTTGGAGCACACAACAACAAGAGCAATGAAAATCCCCACAGAACCTTCCAGAAGAGAAACCAGAAATGAGGGGAAGTGACTCAAGAGACATCAGACTTTGGGCCTTGTCAGTTGTCATTCATTTTTTGGTAAAGTTTATTCACACAAAATTGGCCTGTTAAAATTCTATGATTAGAGGAATATCCTGAGAGCCAACTCCAAGCTCTTCTTTTTGCCCGTGGGAGGGGGGCACGGGCTGGGGAGAGAGCTCAATAGGCAAATGCCTACTGTGCCAATATGAGGGCCTGAGCTGGGGCCCCAGCACCCACATAAAACCGAGCATGATAGCATGTAATTCTTGATAGCATGATAACTTGCAATTCCAGTGCTGGGAAGGGGAGGCGAGAAGGTCCCTGTGGCTTGCTGGCCAGCCAGTGCAGCCTTATTAGTGAGTTCCTGATCCCAGTGAGAAACTGTCTCAAAAAAAAAAAAAAAAAGTAAATAGTATATGAGGAACAACACCAGTGGTTTAACTGTGGCTCCACGTGCACACACATGTGCACACACATACCCGCCTACACACAAATGTGCATGTAAATGAACATGTACACACCTGTGTATAGTATATACACAGGACAGTGATGGATATACTAAGTAATCTGATTGATTACTCTCCAAAGCACATGTCTATCAGAACACCACGTTGTGCCACTAAATAGATACAATGGTTATTTGTCAATTAAAAGTAAGAGGAAACAAAAGGGTAAATCCAGCAGAGTCTGCACCGACAGGAAGCTCTCGCTGATCCTCCGTGTTGTGTGAGGAGAGGGCGGGTGTCAGGGTGCATGTTGCACTTACTATCAGCTCTAATTCTAAACAGGAGCATGGTATCTGCGAGAAGGCTCAGGCTGACACCAACAGGAAAGAGATGTGTTGTTTTTCAAGTGCCAACACCTCCTAACAACAATTTTTCGTGCTATCAGATCATTTCACACCCCGCCATCCCACCTTCTCTCAAGTCTTATCACACACATGCATTTTCGAGCTGGAGATCTGGCGCCCGCACTGGGAAAGGGAAAGGTCCTGTCTTCTTCAGATGCTGACGTAGTCGTCCCTGTGTGCATGGGGTCCCCTCTGCCTCTGTTTCTTGCTGCTCTGTGGTGGATTTGGAAGACCAGCAGCCATGAGGGCTGACTTCCTCCATTTCCAGAATCATCCTTGGCTTCCTGATGAGCCAGGCAGGCCAGCAAGGGATAGTGCAGGATGACCCTCCTTACAGATCACGGGTGAGGAGCCAGCTCACGGCACACACACACTCTGTTCTCAGTTAAGAAGTGCAGTGCTGTGTGCTTACCATACTTAGTCCCATTGGACACGGCTGTGGTCTGAATGAGAAATGCTGCCCACTGGCTCATGTGTTTGGACACCTGGTCCCCTGTCGGTGGTGCTGTTTGGGGGGAAGTTAGGGGACATTTAAGAGGTTGATGGGATCTTCTGGAGAAAGTGGGAAACCGTGGATAAGCCTTACGACTTTGTAGCCAGCTGCACTTCCTGCCTGCCCTCCACTACTGATGCAGATTGCAATGTGACCGGGCTGGGCAGGTGAGCTCGATGAGCAGGCGTGGTGGGCAGGAGGCATTGTTGACCTTCATAGACTCCAGTAAAAGTGCTCCACCCTTTACCGGGATTCCTGCTTTGGCTCTTAGGGGTTAGGGTCTGATGATTTCTAAGGGGAGCCCCCTTAAAAAATACATGGGAAACTGAACTGTGTTCTATTCCACCAAAGTCTCATCAAAACCCTGTTGTCGTATCAGGCCCTGACCCAAATTCAAGCTCCTCCCTTCGGGTTGGTATGAGCCACAGACAGGGAAGTCCATGGCTCTCCTTCAGTTTAGAGGGTGAAGCTCCTGCGTGGTAGAGTTGGCTTCCAGCAGGGAAGACTGGATGCCCTTTTCTCCCATGGTGCAGCCAGAGGGACCCGAGCAGGGGAACTGGGGAAATGGTGGTCCCAGTCTGCAAATGCTTTGGTTTCTTCTTTTTGGGTGTCTTGGTGACATTCAGCTTCTGCTCCAGCAAGGTCTTCTATTGCATGCCCATATCATTGTAGCCTCACCTTGTTGGCCCTTATTTTTAAAATGTATTGGTTGTGCCTGTGTCTAATGTACAAGTCTCCCCCACCTGTGTGTGTGTGTGTGTGTGTGTGTGTGTGTGTGTGTGTGTGTGTGGTGTCTCCCCCCGGTATGTAGTGTTCCTGTATGTGGGTGCCACAGTGGGCACATGGAGGTCAGAGGATGAAGTCTGGGTGCCAGGTCCTCACTGCGCTGCTTTGTTTGAGGTAGGGTCTACCCACCGCGCTGTCAGCCAGGCTAGCTGACTCTCCAGCCTCTTCCTGTCGCTCCCTCCCATCTTCCCACCGGGGCACACAGGGATTGCAGACACTTACGCTACTGTGTCCAGGTTTTCACGGGTTCTGAGGATCGGAATCCAGATCTCCAGGCTCAGGGCAAGCACGTGCACCTGCTGAGTGGTCTCCCAAGCCCTCCGCCTCTCTCCATCGTTGTCTGCAGTTAGGCGTTTCGACTGAGTCATTTCTAATCTTGGCTGGTCTCCTATTTCGATTTCCACCACTCTTTTTGTCCATCAACCTGTCACCAAGGTCTGTTCATAAAAACAATTCTCATATAGTTTTTATTCTTTAATTAAAATGGGCATAGATTTAGTTCGTTAAGAAACAAGCTTCAAAGTCTGTTTTCCACGTTCTACAGCATCGTAATAACTTTGACCCTCACGTCACTCTTGTTCACCGAGGAGGGGAGGCTCTTCCTTCTTTCTCGTGCCTCCTTGCCTTTTGTGCCGTTTGTTTTGCACTACGGTGTAACCAGTTACCACACGCTTAGTGATTCTCAGCAGCCCCCTGCTGACCTCTGGTTCTGAGGGTCCTCTCTGCTCATAGGCTCAGTGGGGGCATGGATCCTGCATGAAATCTCACCAGGGCTCGGGGTCCTCTTCTGAGTTCTGGATGTCGACAGAAACCAGTTGCTCATGTTTTAGACAGACACAGCCAGATGAAAGTCTGCCCACAGTCCCCATCTTGTGGCCTCTCCACAGCCAGGTGGCTGCTTCACGGTCAGGGGAGCCCATCTCTGTGATTCCCATCTCTTTTAAGAGCTCACTTGATTTGGTCAGACCTAAGAAGTCTAAATTGCTTTCAATGAACTCAAAGCCATCTTGAAGATTTTTATCCATAAAGAGCCCTTCATCTCTTCCAAAGGCCATGACCTCAGCACAGGGGACACCTGTCCAATGTGGTCACAGGTGCTGCCCCCTTGCGGGGGATGGGACTACATAGGTAAGGACAGGATATTTGGGCAGAACTCTACTTTCCATACTTCTCAAGGGCTTTGCACACCGACTGCTACCACATTGGACCTTTCGTAAACCAAGTTCCTTTAGTACTTAAAATCAAGTGCAAATACCCTCTGTGGTCCCCCCGGCACCATCAACCATAGCATCATGTCACGCCACTTGCCTCCTTCCTGCAGTGCCGCGGTCTCGTCTCTGTGCTCTGCACATCCTCCCTGGGTGCTGCTCTCCAATGGGCTGCTGATTCTCTCACCGGCGCCTCCTCCCGCTGCTGCTGCTGTTGGGTCTCAGGTCTCAGTTTCCACACAGCTTTCTTCAGAAAGCCGCCTGATTTTCCGGCCCCACCTCCTCCTTGTTCTGAGCATCTGAAGTCGCACCCATCTTGCTTTGGGCAGTGAATTCTGTTTCTCCTCCCCTTCTTCCTCACCCTTCTTTTTCTCCTGCTTCTCTCTGACCCATTGTACTTAATGAGCATTGCCTGCATGAGCTTGGGTAGGGAGTTACGTACTTGAGTGAGGGCGGCTCTCTAGGAACTATACCACTGAGGCGTATGACCTCAATGAGAGACCCTGTCTCAAAGAATAAAGTGAAAGCCGGGCGGTGGTGGCACACACTTTTAACCCCAGCACTCGGGAGGCAGAGCCAGGCGGATCTCTGTGAGTTCGAGGCCAGCCTGGGCTACAGAGTGAGTTCCAGGAAAGGCACAAAGCTACACAGAGAAACCCTGTCTTGAAAAACCAAAACAAACAAACAAATAAATAAATAAACAAATAAATAAATAATAAAGTGGACAGCATCTGAGGAATGACACCAGACACCTGAGGTTGACCTCTTGCCGAGAGAGAGAGAGAGAGAGAGAGAGAGAGAGAGAGAGAGAGAGAGAGGAATGCAGGCATGTGCATCCACACACAGGCAAATAAGCTGCCACTAAACACCCACTGTGAACGACTTGCAATGCCAGGCTGTAGAATATACAAGTTTCAGATGCTTCTTCCATGTTGGTAATTGTTGGTTCACCAAACACTTCTAATTATAATATAACTCTACTCCAGCTAAACAAATGAAAGATTGCTGAATTGTTAGCAATCAGGGGACCCAGTCTGATAAAATCATCTCACGGATGGGGTTTGTCAGTGGTGATGGCCTCAACTACGTATGCGGTGCTCATTAACCTGTGGCTTGGACACCAGTGTGGCTAAGTCAGAACTCGTCATCCAGGCTCTCCTGGCACCAAGTGTGCTGATGAGTCAGGCTGAGTGATCGTGTCACATGTCTCTGAAATGTCACATCCAAGGGTGACCTGCACTGGGATCAGTTTGCTGCAGCATCTAGGGGTCCCAAGCAGAAGGAGGTATATGTTCAATGTTATTATTTCTGCCAGTGGAGGAGGGGAATGCTAAGCCTTCCTTTGTGAAGACACTGGTTTTTGTCAAGATATTTTAAAAGTGTTCATTTGGGGAGAGATTGAAGTGGGACCCGGGAAGGAGGCAGGCGCGAGCGGGGAGGGCTGCGGGAGCGTTTCAAAGCTGACGCTTCCCTTTCCTCTGCTCTTGGCTGGTGTTTTGATTAGTTTGTCCCTCAGGCTATCATTAGCGTCTTTTAGGGGAAAGTATTCAGTCCATAAATATGAAAATAAGCCCATAATTGACCCTTGGACTGAATTTGTTTCCATTAGGTTTTGCTGTTGAAAGAGGCGACTGTCGAGAGAGGCATGCTCGTGAAATAAGCGGACAGTGGGGTGCCGCGAGCAGAGGATGACAAAGACACCATGAAGGGACTGTGCTCAAGAAGGGGAGATGGGGAGAGGAGTCGATGCTTCCAGCTGGAGGCATAATCGGGTGCAAGTCAAAGGAGCCCGCCTAGTGTCCTTACCAGTCACTAATTGGATGGCTGTGGCAGAGCGGCCACGCAAGCCCATCCTCTACCTGTGTCCGTAGGGCCCCACCTAGACGCACCTGTAGAAGGAGGTCAGTGCAGCCAGGGAATTGTTAGGTGGAAGAGGCGAGCCAATAACACAGGAGGATGGAGGGCATGGAAAGAGGAGGGAACAGGGGTACCTGCCCGGCTCGCGGGCTTTCCTGGTGGCTCTACTGGCATGAGATCAAGTCCTCTTCTCCCTAGGAGCCACTCTGTGGCATCTGTGTGGGAACCACTGGGTGGAGGGCAACACTCTAGTTGTTGCTTTCAATGACTGCTGAGTCCTGCCACCCACGAGGAAGGGCTCCCTTGGTATCCTGCTTCAGAATGAAGAGGACACATGGCCTTGCGGTGGTGGTGGTGGCGGCAGCGGCGGTGGCGGCGGTGGTGGCGGTGGTGGCTGCCTTTAGATGATGCTGACCTAGTGGGGGCACTCTGAAGTAAAGGCACAGTTGGTTCAGAGCACTGCGGGGAGAAAGTCTGGTATCTGAGGTTCATGCTTTTCCCAGAAAGATTCATGATGGGTTTAGAACCCATGGAGAGGCTGACTGGAGAATGGACCCATCGGGAATCTCGTAGGGTCCCAGGGATGCACAGCTACTGAGACCCGCTGGAGTTCCTCCCTGGAGCCTGCCACCTCCTCACTCCTCAGACAGACTCTGCTCAGCTGTTCACGGGGGTGCTGCATGCCGCTGCTGCTGCTGCTGCTGCTCTGTCATGGGAAAGATGTCCCTTACCTGTTGATGAAGAATCCAAGACAAAAGGAGATGATGTCCTCGGGACAAGAGGAGTCTCCTTTTCTTCCTAAGCCCAGCCTCCCCTTGTTAATTTTTCCTCTCAACTCTTCAGAACTATCTTTATATGCAGATACTTGGTTCTGCTTCAAATCGGTTGCCCCAAGGAATCTGGCTTGATGATACTTGAGGTCAGCTGTCACCCTGGCAACACTGGTGATGCAAAATCCCATCAAGGCACTGTTTGAACCTGTGCTCCCTGGACCAGTGCCCAGGAGAGGGGGCTGACAGTGCATGAACTAGGTTCTTGGCTTTAGGGACCACTAGGCTAAAAAGGCCTTCTTTACAGCAGGCTTTAATATGCATGGGGACTTCTCAGGAGAGACTATGAACTGTGGTATTTGGCTAAGGTTTTATTTGTTTTGCAGTAAGAGATATACAGTATAACTGTTTCAGTTTCAGTTCTGTTACTATAATAAAATACGACAGAAAGCAACTCAGGAGAGAACGGGTTTGTTTTGGTTCACAATTCCAGGTGACCGTCCATCATAGCAGGGAGGTCTAGGTGGTTGGAACGTACATTTGGTCACATCACATCCCAGGAGCAGAGAAGTGAATGGAAGTGAATGCATGCATGCATATTTGCTTGCTTGTACTTAGGTTGGTTTTTGTCACTCTTAAGACAGTTATATACCCTCCATGTCACCTAGGGAATGGAGTTGCCCACAGTGGGCTGTATAGTCCAACATCAGTTAGCGTGATTAAGACAATCTGTCCCCTAGATATGCATACAGGACCATCAAATGCAGACAACCCTTCACTGAGGCTCCCTTCCCAGGTGACTGTAGTTAGGTTGTATCAAGTTGATAATTGAAACCCCAAGCATCACAATAGCACATGACATTTAGTCATTTTAAAGTGTGCAGTTCCGTGACATCAAGTTTATATATATCACTATATTACCATCACCACTATCCATTTTTGGAACCTTCTCGTTTTCCAAAACTGAAACTTTCTACCTATAAAATATTAACTCACACACTGCATAGCTCCCTGCCTACTAGCACTCTACTTTTGAACATGATTTTGGCTACTCTTATATACTTATATATGTATATATGACTTATATATTTTATCTATAATGTTATAATACAGTATTTATTCTTTTGAGTTTGGTTTTTTTCACTTAGCATAATGTCCTCATGGTTCATCATGTAGTAGTATATGGTAAATTTCCTCCTTTTCTGAGCCTGAATGATATTCCACTGTATGTATGAGTACATGTGTACATACAGGTGTATGTGTATTGTGTTTATTCATTCATCAGTGCACATGTGAATTGTTCCCATAGTTTGGACAATGTGGATAAAGCTTCTATGAACATCGATGTACAGAAGACTATTTGATTCCTGAATTATAATTTCTTTGGATATAAGCAGATTGGAACTTTTTGAGGAGCTGATCAAGCATGTTCCATGGTGGCTGTATGTTCTTTCTGTACAGTCCTGAGAATGATCTATGATGGCTACACTTTTGGTTTTGAATGGATGAGTTCATTAAGTATAGAGCAAGACAACAGAAAAATATAGAGGCAGACAGGCAGACAAATGGTAAAACATCATCATGGCTCAGTGGTTAAGAGTACTTGTTGCTCTTGCAGAAGACCTAGGTTTGGGTCCCAGCACCCACACTGTGGCATATAACCATTTGTAACTCCATTTCTAGGGGGATCAGACCTCATCTCTTGGTCTCCTAGGGCACGAGGTATGAATATGATGCACAGACATACATGTAGGCCAAAAAACTCATAGCTACAAAATATGTCTGAAAAAATCCTGCAGAAATCGACAGAGGAAGCCCCGTGAAGGCAGTCAAAGCCTGACTTGCCGCGGAACCGGCTGGGGAAGCCTCACTGACGCTGCCAGCTGGAGCTCCTGACTGAGCGCTCTCTCCATGCTGAGCTCCTCTCGGCTGAGCCTCCAGCCTTGCTTCCCGCCGCAGGCACGGTTTACCGTCTGCTGCTATTACTCTTGGTGTGTTTGGCTGTTCTCTTTCTTCACTGCCATAGACTGGGGGGGGGGGGCAGCCCATCTCCAGACGAGAGGATCTTAGAGACAATGATGTTTGGGTCTGAAATGAGGCGCCAACCCCACTTCTGGAGTCAATTTCTCGGTAAGGTCAAATAGCACATGACGACTTTACACTACACCATTATACTATACCTATATAATCAACATTTACACTATACTATTATATTACACCAATATAATTAACACTATACTATATCATTCTTACTCATCAGTGATGCACAAGGATTCCAACTTCTCCATATCTTCCTAATGCCTGTAATTGTCCTTTTTTTTTTGTTAATTGCTCTTCAAGTGGGTATGAAGCACATCTCATGATGGTCCTGGTTTGCCTCCCCTGAGGACTGATGGTGTTTGTCTTCTCGTGCCATTACTGACCACTAGTGCGTTTTCTCTGAGGAAATGTTTGTTCATGTCTTATAGCTAAGATTCCACTGCCAATCCATTGTCCAGAAACATTCTCTACAGCTTTTCTTCTAAGAGTTCTATAGTTGTAGCTCTCATGTCTAGGTCTGTTGCTCACTTTGAGTTAATATTTGTATGATATATAGTAAAGGTTAATTTCTTCTAGACAGCAAATACAGCCTTCAATCAGCCTTGAACCAAGTATTGAAGAGACTTCACTTTCCTCATTGGTTGGTTTGGGACCACTACTAAAATCTTCTTGGAATTATCTGAAGGTTTGTTCAAGTCCATCGGTCAGTATATCTGTCCACATGTCCTTGCTCTCTGCTGTTTCAATGACTAGATCTCTATAGTAAATTTGGAATAAAAAATGAGAACCCTCCAATTTTTACTAGTCTTAATTTTTTAAACTAGCAAATATTTCTCTTTTCCCCTGGACCTCTCAACATCTTTTAGATAGCTTTGGTAATTCAACTCCAAAAGTATTTTTTAACTTAGATACAGTTCATTATCCCATAGTTTTAAGAAAACCATTTATCCATTTCCATTCAGATTTAACAGTTCAATATAAGAAAATAGTGGTTGAGACAGTTTAAAAGGTAGAAAATTGAAATTCTATGCTTGTCTCTGAAAACTCATTGTTATGTAAGAATTGGGGTCCCCTTCTCTTTCTGAGATCTAATCATTTAACTCTCAGGTGCCTCACCTTTCTCTTCCCCAGTCACCAGGCTAGACGGCAGCCTGAGAAGAATGTTGTGACAGCGAATGACATGGAATCCCCAAAATGCTTGAATGAAAGAAAACTGTCATCTGCATTCAAGTCAAGGTGCTGGGACAACCCCTGAATAGGTCCCCCATGAGGGACCCAGATCACTCCATGGAATAGCTCACATGGTACACACCTCCATCTCTAGAAATTTTGAGATTACCTGAAGCCTAGGAAAATCACCTTCCACTTCATTTGTTTATAACAGCCCAGTTCACCATAGCTGAGAACGGAGACACCTGACATGTCCATGGATAAAAAATGTGGTACAGATATGCCACCAAATGCTATTCAGTCACACACACACACACACACACACACACACACACACACACACACACACACATCATTTCATTTGAGACAACATGGATGAACTGGAGTTGGCTATGTTAAATGAAATAAGCCAGGCACAGAAGGTCAAACAGATGCCACCTCATGCACAGAGTCTGAAAAGGCTGACCTCACTGAAGCTGAGAATGAAATGGTGGGTACCAGAGACTGATATCAAAGAGCAGGGGGAAATTGTTGATTGGCAGGCATTGTTACAGTTAGGAGTAAGCTGTTCTAGAGTCCTACTGTGCAGTAGGGTCGTTGCCGTAGAGATTAGGAATGTACTATACACATTTCATTAAGGTAAAAGAAAGGATTTGAAAGTTTTCACCATAAAAAAAATATTTGAAGAGATAGTAGGCTTAGCCTGATTTCAATAGTACATATATAGCTGTACCAAAACCATATATAGTACCCCATAAACAGATACTTTTTAATCTATCAGTTTGAAAATAAATCTGAATTAAGCCAGGTAGGGTAATACACTTACTTATAATCCTGCTACTTTGGAGGCTGAAGCTTGAGGCCCCTGAGGTCCTGGGGCTCATTGGTATGGGATGAGGAACTTTTGTTTTTTATGACACTTTTGTTTCTGCTCTGGGACTTGTGTGTGTGACACAGTCTGTTAGTTACATCTTTCTTTTTTCTCAGCACCTTTCTTATTTCAGTGTAGGTGTGCATGATGTTCAAGAGATGGTTAAGTTGTAAGATGTAAATGTAGATGAACAGTCTTGTTAAATAAGAAACACAGAGCCAATGCAGAGATGAAAGCCCAAGAGGTCAGAGCTAAAAACCTTACCCTTCACTGCTGCTGTTGTCCTCTTCAGCAAGAGACCTACTTCCTGTCTGTTTGTCTTTTTTATAGACTTTCTATTCTGCCTTCTCATTGGTTGTAAACCCAACCACATGACCTCCTCGTCACTGCCTGTCTGTACAGACCTCCAGGTCTTCTATGGTTGGTATTGAGATTAAAGGCGTGTGTCTCCATGCTGGCTTTATCCTTTAACACAAAGAGATCCACCTAGCTCTGCCTCCCAAGAGCTGAGATTAAAGGTGTGCACCACCACCGCCCAGCTTCTGCTATGGCTTGCTATTAGCTCTGACCCCCAGGCAACTTTATTTATTAACATACAAATAAAATCACATTTCAGTACAAATAAAATATCACCATATTTCCCCTTTTCTATTTTAATAAAAAGAAAAAAGGAAAAAGGTTATGACTAACATAAGAAAAACTATATACAAAAGTACAATAACTATATACCATATATACAAGTAATAAATACCTAAACAATGTCTTGTCCATTTGTATTTGACAAATTCAGAGAAAATAATTCCATTATCTATCCTATTTTGGTAAGTCCAAAATGTACCTAATTCACTTTCTATCCTAATTAATCTTCAACTATAACTAGCTAATCTTCAACTCCCTCAAAGACTCAAGAAGGTAATAATATTATCTAGTAAAAATGATGCTGGCATAACTGGATATCAATGTGTAGAAGGCTGCAAATAGGTCCATATCTGTCACCATGCACAAAACTTAAGTCCAAGTGGATCAAAGACCTCAACATAAATCCAGCTACTCTGAATCTGATAGAAGAGAAAGTAAGAAGTAGTCTTGAACGCATTGGCATAGGAGATCACTTCCTAAATATAACACCAGTATCACAGACACTGAGAGAAACAATCAATCAATGGGACCTCTTGAAACTGAGAAGCTTTTGTATAGCAAAGGATACAGTCAACAAGGCAAAGTGACAGCCTACAGGATGGGAAAAGGTCTTTACCAACCCCACATCTGACAGAGGACTGATATCCAGAATATAAAAGGAACTCAAGAAATTAGACATCAAAATGCTCAATAGTTCAATTAAGAAATGGGCTATAGAGCTAAACAGAGAATTCTCAACAGAGGAAGCTCAAATGGCTGAAAGACATTTAAGGAATTGCTCAACATCCCTAATCATCAGGGAAATGCAAATCTTATACCTGTCAGAATGGCTAAGATAAAAAACACTGAAGACACCTTATGCTGGAGAGGATGTGGAGCTAGGGGAACACTCCTCCACTGCTGGTGGAAATGCAAGCTTGTACAACCACTTTGGAAATCAATATGGCGCTTTCTTAGAAAATTGGGAATAAATCTCCCCCAAGACCCAGTTATACCACTCTTGGGCATATACCCAAGGAATGCTCAATCATACCACAAGGACACTTGCTCAGCTATGTTCATATCAGCATTATTTGTAATAGCCAGAACCTGGAAACAACCTAGATGCCCTTCAACTGAAGAATGGATAAATAAAATGTGGTACATATACACAATGGAATACTACTCAGCAGAGAAAAACAATGACATGACATCATGAGGTTTGCAGGCAAGTGGATGGATCTAGAAAAAAATCATCCTGAGTGAGGTAACCCAGACGCAGAAAGACAAACATGGTATGTATTCACTCATAGGAGGATACTAGATTTAAAACAAAGATGACTAGACTGCTACTTACAACTCCAGGGAGGCTACCTAGAAAACAGGACCCCAAGAAAGACACAGGGATCGTCCAATGACAGAGAGATGGATGAGATCTACATGAACAACCTGGACGTGAGTGGGGGTAATGAAGGGCAAGGGTCAAGGGAAAGAGAGAGCTTAGGGGAGTGGGAGATCCCAGCTGGATCAAGAACAGAGAGGGCGAATAAGGATAAGAGACCATGATAAATGAAGACCACATGAGAATAGGAAGAAGCAAAGTGCTAGAGAAGTCCCCAGAAATCCACAAAGATACCTTCACAATAAACTACTGACAATGGTTGAGAGAAAGCCCAAACTGACCTAGTCTGGTGATAGGATGACCAAACATCCTAATTTTTGTGCTAGAAACCTCATCCAATGACTGAGGGAACCAGATGCAGAGATCATGGCTAGGCCCCAGGTGGAGCTCCAGGAGTCCAGTTGACAAGAAAGAGGAGGGTTTGTATGAGTGAGAATTGTTGAGACCAAGGTTAGAAAAAGCACAGGGACAAATAGCCAAACAAATGGAAACACATGAACTATGAACCAATAGCTGAGGAGCCCCCAACTGGATCAGGCCCTCTGGATAAGTGAGACAGTTGATTAGCTTGATCTGTTTGGGAGGCATCTAGGCAGTGGGACTTGGTCCTGTCCTCAGTGCATGTGCTGGCAGTTTGGAACCTGGGGCTTATGCAGGGACGCTTGGCTCAGCCTGGGAGAGGGGACTGGACCTGCCTAGACTGAATCTACCAGGTTGAACTCAATCCCCAGGGGAGTCTTTGCCCTGGAGGAGATGGGAATAGGGGGTGGACTGGGGGGAAGGAGGGGTGGGGGGGTGGGGGAGGGGAAGGGAGGGAGCACGGGAGGGGGGAGAACAAGGGAATCCATGACTGATATGTAAAATTAAATTAAATTATAAAATAAAATAAAAAATAAAATAAAAATAAAAAAGTAATTGCAAAAAAAGATGCATTCACTCTTAAATTAAAAAAAAAAAGAGATGGTTAAGTTGTAAGAGGGTTGAGCAAGGCTT
Organism: Peromyscus maniculatus bairdii; assembly: GCF_049852395.1. Lineage (NCBI taxonomy): Eukaryota > Metazoa > Chordata > Mammalia > Rodentia > Cricetidae > Peromyscus > Peromyscus maniculatus. The sequence continues at coordinate 75,571,723 of NC_134870.1, read as the reverse complement.
TATTTTATTTATGTACTTGTACTGAAGGCTACAGGCTCTATCCCTAATCTGTTGACAGTCCATGACTGTGCACCTGAACAGACACTATCCAAGGGTCAGCACAACCCTTGCTGGTCCTTTTGTCTGCAGCCTTCTGGTGTGGTGCTCCAAGTCTAGCTGCTCCATCTTGAGTAAGCTCTCGTTAACTCAAGGTTGGGAAAGCAGCTCTTGGAAGGGTGAGTGTGTAGTCAGGAACCTGATGAGGTGTTTGGCTCTTTGTAGTCTACAGGTGGAAGGAGCTATGATGTCTTAGCCACAATTTTTAAAGTACATAATTCCATAGGGCTTATTATTTATTTGTGTATGTGACATGTATGTTCTGGTTGGCTTGTGCATATATTTGTATTGATTTGTATGAACATATATGTACAGGTGTGTAGTGGCTAGAAGTTGACCCTCATATGGCAAGAGTGATCATAGCATGCTCCCCTCCATGCATCAGGTATTACATGGTAATTATAATATATTCCTAGGGCCATAGCCCTAGGCCTTAGGATTAAGAATTTTCTAACTTTAACAGGATTGATGGAAAATAAATTATTAGGTAAAAGACATGTGGAAAAAAGTGTTTGAGAAATAGACATGTGTTTGTATTCAGTGTTTTGTTTTCTTATAGGGTCATTTCTGAGTATAGGTGGTTAGAGGCATTTAAGGTATGAGCACCTATGTGCATGTATGCATATGTGAACACACACACACAGACAGACATACACACACATATGCACACAGGCATGCTTGCACACAATTTATTCTCAGCAAGGGGCTCCCAGTGAAAGGGGAACACACAATTTCTATTAACAATAATGAGAACTGTGGAGAGAGTCTCTGTTCCCAGCTCTGGAAGTTTACGCCTTAGGGTCCTCATAAATTTGAGCTGTTGACCATTTGAAATGTTCTTTTATAGGTAATAAGGGCAGAGAGAAGCAGCAACATGTTTTCTTAAACCCGGCCACCCACTGGGATCTGTCTGCATAATTCTTTAGATTTTCTTCCTGGAGTCCAAATACAGTGGACACCTTGCTGCCAGGGGAGCAGTGATCACCACAGCTCTCTATCCCTAGAGCCTTCACCATAAAATCAGATAGTGGTACTGGAAACCCTCTGTTGAGATGCTCTGATTAGCAATCCTCAACCTGACCAATGGAGCTAATTCTATTCTCCATTTCTGTAACCTGTGTAGTATTTGTAGAAGAGCGTGTGAAAATGAGAATTTCTGACACAAATAAATACAGACTTTTATCCATACTCAACTCAACACATGCACTCATGTGTGTTGTGGGATATTTGTGCACTGTGTGAAGATATATCGCTGTGATTGGTGTTATAAAAAAGCTAAACAGCCAATAGCTAGGCAGGTATAGGCAGGATTTCCAGGGAGAGAAAGGAAGAGGAAGAGGAATCTAAGCATGCAGGAAAAGCCAGGAGACATGGAGAGGAAACAGGAGGTACAAGAGGGAAGAGAGATAACACCACTTGATAGAATGTGGATTAATATAAATGCATTAATTTAAGTTATAAGAGCTAGATAGGAACAAGCCTAAGCTATAGGCCAAGCTTTCATAATTATTAAAAAGTTTCTGTGTCATTATTTGGGAGCTGGCTGGTGGGACTTGTTACATTTGTCACCACATGGGACATGTAAATCCACATAGGGTATGAGAAATCTGAAAAAAAAAAAAAGGAGTCCTGAGTAGGCTCAGTACTTGCAGTTCTTTTAAGAGGCCCTGCTACCAAGCACTTCAATGGGGTTTATGAGCAGTGGATGGTGTGCTACTCAGTGGTGGGAGACTAGAAATAAGCACCTACTGGAGCTGGGACCAGCTCCAGACCAGGGCACACAGGCATGGAGCTCTGGTCTCATTGACCCGAAGTGGGCAGAGCCAGCACTAGGCCATGTGCTAAGTGGAGCTCTGTGGCAGAGGGCCCAGCCCCTGCTTGGCAGTCTAAGGTTTGGGTCACACAGCCAGAGAATGCTGCAGGTGCACAGAAAGTCAGGTCAAGACCGAGGAAGCCTCTACACAGATATATTTTAAAAATGTGCTTAGATGCTAAAGAAGAAAATAAAATGGGTCGAGACAGTCATAGAAAAATAAATAGTTTAAAATGTAAAATCAAGTCTTTAAAGTCTTTAAAATAAAGCAATATAAAAAGAATAAGCCACAGAAAGATGGGAAATACACAGGGTGTCTGGATCCTGTATGGTGCTTTGTTGACTTTGAATTTTTTAAGTACAAAAAACTACAGCTGTGGAGAGAGACCTGGATTATGGAATCTGCTAAATTAAACTAATCTATGTATTTTAAGGAAGTCTTAAATTCAAAATGGGAGTCAGAAAATATGTTGTATTGAGGGAGAAGATATGCCTTTGCTTCCACAGAAAACAAAAAGTTATGGTTCTCTCAAAATTAGTGAAGGTCAAATTTGATTGGAGGAGACCTCTTGAAAATCTTGACTACAGACATGAAAAAAGAAACCAAAAAAGACTCCAGGACAGGTGACGTATATGCTGATCCCTGTACACGGGGACAGCTCTGAGACTTGATCAGACATGATAAATCTTGTTGGCTACAGAGTCCTCATGACTTATTATTACATGCCATCCTTTCATATAGGTAGATAAAAATTTATATTGGTTATACAATCCAAACAGGCTTATAAAGTTAACAGATGCCTTTTATCTGCTCAAACACAGGACAAAAAAAAATCATCTTTACCTGACTTGTGCACATGGCACATTTTATACTTTTGTTAATGCAGATATATGTGTTACCTTTAAAAGTTTATGTTTTCAGAAAAAATGACCAGACACCAACAAAGACAAGTAACTCAGGTGACCCAGCCTCTCAGATGCTTCTTTTGTAGTTTCCTCAAAATTCTGCATCTAGAACAACTTCAAAGCTGCTAACTGGAGATGGTCCAGCCTCACAGACTATCCAGCCAAGACTTCAGATAAGTTCTACACTTTCCCATCACACAGAGACTAAACAAAAATAATTCAGCTACCTCTCCCAGGATTTGACCATTATCCCAGTTTTCTCAGGTCCCCTAAGATGCTGTTGTCCCCAGGCATCAGGAAGCAGTCTAGAGAACATAATGCCCACATTCCCAATAGGTGGTGTGTGTGGTTTGTGGTCATTTGGTGGGTTATGGATGTTTGTCATCATTTAGAGGGGTTGGTTACAATTTGGTTGCTGTTGATAATGGTCAGGAAAAAAACCTGAACAAAGGAGGGAAGATTTAGGGATCTCTTTCTAAGGGAAATAAGGAAGATATAGTATAGAAATGATGGGATAAAAGTTAGATTGTTGAGTCTACTTTTGAACAATCACTAGTCTCAAATATTTTACATTGATGTAGATTTTTATATATTGATACAAACTTAAGGTCATTTTTATTACATTCTATATATGTTTCTATTCTTGTTTAAGGTATTATGCCTATGCAGCTCATTTGTCAATGTAATGTAAATTTCTAGTCCTTGAAAGTTATTATTACAAACTATTTAGGATAATAAAAAAATGAATGTTAGTAATTAGTCATCTAACAATTGAATGTGTAGTCATGTTAGGTATGCTTTCAAAGTCAAACAGAGATATATTTTAGATAGACAAATGGTCTTCAAACACTTCAGAGACTTAGAGAATATAGCATTTAAGATGTTTTAATAACCTAAGGCTTATTATGACAGTAAGACATGTCTGCTCCTGGCGGCACCAATTTACCTCAAAAAAGGATGATGAGCATTGAAGAACCTCCATATGGAGTTTACTTTCAATGTGGCAAAGCTAGCCATTTGGGCAAGAAACTGCTCTTGCCTTGACTGCTGAACTATGCTGTCCAAAGTGGATAAGCAGGACACAAAAGAAAGAGATGTCAAACTTTGCCAAGACAAGGTAGCATAGTCCTTCAAAATTCCTGCTTTACAGAAAAGTCTGTTACATATTCTAAGCCTGTAGGCTAAAGATGAGTGCCCCAATGTTGTAGAGGAAACTTGAGTGACTGTCCAGGCAGCAAGGTGGCTTTGTTATTTCTATAGTTTTGGAAGCCATTTGCTCCACATTTCCTGTTTACTCAGGTAATATTATGTCCTTTGAAGACAAAATAGTTATAGTTTTGCAGTTTTTCTTGTTACAAAATTTGAAAAGAAACTTACATAAGACGTGAATTTTATAAGGTTGAGAAACATGAAAGCTCAAGTTGTTTATCTAAAAAGATGTTTTAAGGTCTAAAAAGATATTTTTTAGGATGATAATACAAGTTACAGTAGAAAGTGGTTTAGGTATAAAATGTTGGACTCACTGAGATAAGGTAGATAGTACAGTACTTTCTCCAAATTTGCCAAATACAAATGGACTGGACATTGTAAACATAATTCTTACTTGGTAATAATTGTTCTTATTGTATGTAGTTTTGCTATGTTATAGTTAAAACCTTTCCTTTTCATTTAGCCCAAAAGAGGGAAATGTTGTGGGATATTTGTGCACTGTGTGAAAAGTGATTGGTGTAATAAAAAGCTGAATGGCCAGTAGCTAGGCAGGAGGTATAGGTGGAACTTCCAGGGAGAGGAAGGAAGAGGAGGAGGAATCTAGGCGTGCAGAGGAAGCCAGGAGACATGGGAAGGAAACAGGAGGTGCAAGAGGGAAGAGAGGTAACGCCACACGATAGGACCTAGGTTAATGTAAAGGGGTTAATTTAAGTTCTAAGAGCTATGTGAGACAAACCTAAGCTAAAGGCTGAGCTTTCATAATTAATAAGAAATCTCTGTGTCATTATTTGGAAGCTGGCTGGCAGGACAGAAAAAGACTCATTTAACATGCGTGTTCTCACATGCACACACTTGCATGCACACGACGGCAGACTCCTATGACCATATCTAGTTGTAAGATGTCCAATTACTTAATGAACCTCTTTAGGACAGAGACGGGTTGATGAGTTATTTCCCTTACTCAGCTCTATTGAGATATAACTAGGTACAATGACGCACTAAATGACGCTGGATATATTCAAACACTGTGACGTCATTACCAATCCAGGCAAGACACAGGCACATCGCAGAGTTTTCTGTATGCTCCATATTTTTTCCTGTGACAGGAACACTTAACATGAGATCAACCCTGTGAACAAATTTTGAAGTATACAATGCTCTATGTTATTAGCGTCTACTCTGCCTTCAAGCACTTAGATTTTTTTTAAAAAGTACGTTTCTGGAATTTATTTATTTATTCAGTCATTTATTTTTTCCTTTATATTGCTGTGAGGTATGTTTTGTTTTCATCAGTCATATAAATAATTTCTTAACATCCCCGGGGCAAACCAAACGAATTTGGCAGTCTGATTGTAGGTTTCCCTTCAGAGACCTGCAGGTCAGTGGCATCAGCATGGAGTGCCCAGGTTCCCAGCTCAGCTTGGGTCTAGGATTCTCCTTGCAGGCATATCACTTGGAGCTGTGGAGACAGGATATCCTCTGGTCTAGGCTTTGGGGGAATTTCACTCTGCTTTTCCTGTTTAGTGGGGTCTTTGGTAGCAGGATCTTCTCCTGAATCTCCATTTTCTTTATTTTGATCTTATCAGAGATGATGGATTCCTCTGTGTTCTGGCATGTCTAGTGTTTTCTCTACCTTGGTTCCCGTTATCACAGCTGCAGCAAGAGACCTGGGGTGTATTTACACACATTGGCAAGGTTTGGAAGATTCGGTCAAGCTTATGGAGGGAAATGAGTCTTCTGGTTTGTATCTTATTTCCTCATTGCTTCCTAGGAGCAGCTCAGACTGGAGAGTTCTTGTACAGCTCCAGCCAGGCTATTCCCAGTTCTCATGGACTCTCTTGTTTCCTCAGCAGCCGGCAGACCCAGTCCTCCTTCCTTCCTGTCCTCAGTTGAGAGGAACCACGGCGCAGGTGGCGGGTACTCTATAGGCAAGTGGATGGTTTGGTAAGAACAGCGGGTCCCTCCTGTCCACTGACATCTTCCTTGGTGCCAGGCCCTCTGTCTGCCCTTCTGAGACACTGTCTCACTCAGGTCCCCCAGGGAGCCCTGTGACATACATGCTGTATTGGATAGATGTCAGAAGAGAGCAAGGACCCATCCTAGGTGTCATCAGAGCATGTGAATTTCACATGGTCACAGTTTGGATTGGCAGAGTCAGGACCCTCCCAATGTTCTGGGCCTCTTTGGTTGTCAAGTGGCACACTCCAGGCTTGTGTCTATAGCTTTGGAAAAGAGTATCATAAAACAGTGTAAAGGTCTAGATCCATCTGCTGCTGGAGGCCTTTGCTTACCCTGGGATGAGTGACTCTATGATTGGCCGGTGTTTTCTTTGTCATGCCTGAGGACTGAATTGTGTTCTTAAGTCATTTGGTTGTCCTTTCAACACAAATGAAGCCTGCTGACCAGGATCCTAAGTCTTAGGGCTGTGCATAGTGTCCCAGGAACCAGTGACAGATTGGTACCCGGGGGTAGAACTTGACCAAGGCAAGTCCACAAGCCACATGTTCCTTCAGGTAGATCTCTGCAAGGAGGGCCTTCAAGTCTACACCAGGTAGTCCTATAGGCTGAAAGGCAGCCTTACATCCTGCAGAGATGTGGGTCCTCATGCTAAAAGTGTCATATCAAGGCATGCACGCATGGTGGTCACAGTCCGGAGACACAGTGCTTGCACACCCCCAAGGGGCAGAATCAGAATCTTTGCTTAGCTCTGGAAACAAATTCTTCCTCATGGGAACACTGTAAGTGTGCCATGTAGACCAGGCAGCAGATTCCAGAGTACCAGTGCCTGTGTGGGCTGTGGCTTCCCCTCATATTTTGAATGAAAGAATGTGTTCATATTAATATGATCCCTTACATCTTGGTCTAGCTTTGTGTTGAGAATTAAGACTTGCTGGAGGCATGGGGAGATGGCCCAGTGGCAGAAGTGCTTGCTTTAATCAATGAATCAAGAAGTGTGCTTGTAATCAATGCCAGGACTGCAGAGGGCGAGACAGGAAGATCTCCTAGGACTCGCTGGCCAGCCAGCCTAGCCAGTGTTGTAGAGCAGAGACACACCCTGTCTGCAAAACAAGGTCAATGGCACCTGAGGAACAACACCTGAGCTGTCATCTGGCCTCCCGTGCTCATGCACACATGGGAGCCCCACCCCCCCAGGTCTGCCTGCTTCTCCCCCACCCCCGACAGGACTTAATTGGATTGGAGGTCTGAGAAGAGGTGGCCCGCTGCAGAGGGTGAGCCCAGTTATAAGGAAGTGGTAACTCAATGAGCAGTGGCTGAGCGGACTTGGAGAGGGGGGAAGCTATGGCTTTCTTCAACTTCCAAAGAGTGCAGCATGATTTTGTGGGTATCCACACGCTGCTTTTATACTTGTGACCACCTGACGTTCCGTGAGCACGGGCACCTGACGGCTCATCAGCTCATTTGAAAGTGTGCATAAGGCCTGGGTTAGAGACAGGACATTGAACTGTCACATGTTCATTTCCAAACCTCCTTGTGGGCAGGGCTGGTGGTGTGAGCCCACTGTAGAGGTGTCCCGACCCTTAGCGGGTAAGCGAGTTATACGAGTTATGCACAAGACACATTATTCAGAGGGTAGCAGGGTTTCCCAGGTCAGGGGCTAAGTGGTAAGACACACATGTCAAGGGACTCTCAAGGATGTCAAAGATGACTGGACTGCTACTCATATCATCAGGGGGGCTACCTGGAAAACAGGACCCCAAGAAAGACACGAGGATGGCCCAATGACGGAGAAATGGCTAAGATCTACATGAACAGCCTGGACATGAGTGGGAGTAATGAAGGTCAAGGGTCGAGGGAAAGAGAGCGGGAGATCCTAGCTGGATCAAGAAAAGAGAGGGAGAACAAGGAATAGGAGACCATGGTAAATGAAGACCACATGAGAAAAGGAAGAAGCAAAGTGCTAAAGAGGCCCACAGAAATCCACAAAGATACCCCCACAATAGACTGCTGGCAATGGTCGAGAGACAGCTGGAACTGACCTACTCTGGTGATGGGATGGCCAAACACCCTAATAGTTGTGCCAGAAACCCCATCCAACGACTGAGGAATCTGGATGCAGAGATCCACAGGTAGGCCCCAGGTGGAGCTCCAGGAGTCTAATTAGTGAGAAAGAGGAGGGTTTGTATGAGCGAGAATTGTTGAAACCAAGGTTGGATAAAGCACAGGGACAAATAGCCAAACGAATGGAAACACATGAACTATGAACCAAAGGCTGAGGGGCCCCCAACTGGATCAGGCCCTCTGAATAGGTGAGACAGTTGATTGGCTTGATCTGTTTGGGAGGCATCCAAGCAGTGGGACCGAGTCCTGTGCTCATTGCGTAAGTTGGCTGTTTGAAACCTGGAGCTTATGCAGGGACACTTGGCTCAGTCTGGGAGGAGGGGAGTGGACCTGCCTGGACTGAGTCTACCAGGTTGATCTCAGTCCTGGGGGGAGGCTTTGCCCTGGAGGAGGTGGGAATGGGGGGGTGGGCTGGGAGGAAGGGGACGAGGGGAGTGGGAGGGGGAAGAACAAGGGAATCCGTGGTTGATATGTAGAACTGAATGGTATTGTAAAATAAAATAAAAGGAAAAAAAAAGACACATATGTCAAGGGACTCTCAACGCTGGGAAGAATTAGCGGCCACAGGTAATGAGGCTTGAGCTCCAAGTCCCCCACTTGCACTGCCCTCTCCAAGATGCTGAGAGCAGCCTCTTTACCTATGTGACAGGTCGTCTTCACTGTCGGTGGCTTAAGATCACCGAGGAGGAGACAGGTAAGGTCCACCTCTGGGTGTCATGAACTAAGGAGGCAAGACTCATTCTGAATGTGGGGTCCCATTCTATGGGCTGGAATCCAGATGGAACAAGAAACGGGGTGTGGGGGGGAGAAAACCAGTGGCGTTCCAGTGTCACTCCTTTTCTGCATCCTATCGGCCACACGGAAATCTCTCTGCTCCACGATGCCTTCTGCACCACGAAGGACTGAGCTCTGAGGCCGTGAGCTAAACTAGACCTTTCCTCCCTAAGTCACTGTACTGGGCGCATTGATCGGTGACAGAATGTAACTCATACACCATCGACAGGTGACTGGCTTTGAGCAACACTTTCTCTTAGAGAAGGTGTGCCATACCAAGAACACTAAGAGCCCTTGTGTGCCCTGTGGTGGAGCTAAGGGTCAGAACTCTGTTGATAAAGGCACACAGACAAACAGGACACCACCATGAGACACAGTCAGAGTCACAGACAAACAGGACACCACCATGAGACACAGTCAGAGTCACAGACAAACAGAACACAACCACATGACACACAGCCAGAGTTCACAGACAGACAGGACACATGAGACACAGCCAGAGTCACAGACAAACAGGACACCACCACACGAGACAGCCAGAGTTCACAGACAGACAGGACACATGAGACACAGCCAGTGTCACAGACAAACAGGACACAACCACGTGACACACAGCCAGAGTTCACAGTGTCGCTGCCTCACTGATATCCTTCCTCAGTCTTAAAGCAAGCTTTGCCTTAACCACTATGATGCTGCCCTCCAAACTTCCTCTGAATGAGAAAGACCCAAGAGCAGAGACACCGGCCAGCAGATGGTTCTTCTTGACGGGTTTGTTTTTATTCTTGGGAGATGACTCCACATTGCCCAAGCTTGCATCCAACGTTCTATGTATCCAGCAGTGACCATGGACTGCTGATCCTCTTGTCTGTACTTTCCAAGTGCTGGGGTTACAGGAGTGAGAGACTGCGCCCAGTGTTTTATGTAACGCGGGCATCAAACCCAGGGCTTTGTACATGCTTGGGAAGCACTCTTCCAGGTTAGATACGGTCCCAGCTCTGGCGAAAGATCCTCAGCATACATGATTCTGTATTTTGAGAAGATGCCACGTTTCTCCATCATGTGGCATGAGGCCTGTGATGGGGACTCTTTCTCCTTTGAAACATCTTCCCTTTTCACATCTCAGGTCCCTGTCACTCATTTGGTGGACATCCCTTCCTGAATTTCCAAACAGGACTGTCTACTACCATGGGCTACCCACCTGTCCTCCCACTGAGCTGGAAATCAGTAGTTTTTTATTCAAGCTATTGATACCCTATGACTCCTAATGACAGCAGCCTCACTTCTAGTGGGAAAACAGAACCTGATTTTTCTCCAGCTCATCTCCTCCTAATGACCTCTTCACAGTCTTGCATCTTTCTAGCATTGTTTTCGTTTTTCTTTTGGTTGCTTTTGTGACTTAGTAAAGAGCAAAATAACCTCCATCAACTCGAATGTTCAGTTTGTAAGATGAACACATGAAGGTTTCTATCTTGTCTTCCACATCCTGCTTTCTGTCAGCTGCAACTTTACAAGGCTGTTAACATTTACATTATGTCCTACAACCACAAACAAATTTGTTCAGGTGGATTCCCAAAGTTTAAAATGAAAAGGCTGTGTTTACGCACTGTGTAAATAGTGTTCACCAAGGGCCAAGTAGAATATGAGAACCATTTCCTTCTTCGGGATACAAAGAACGTAAGGTGACTCCCGAGCCACTTAAACCAGGGCAGCATCAACTGGATTATTCAATGATGTCAGTTCCCCAAAATCCAGTGAATTTGTTTGCTCACGCATACTTAGCAAGCGCCAGTTCCAGAGTGCTGTGAAGATGTCGGGAATTCGGGATTAAGTAGAATTGTTCCAAAACCTTGCCCTGAGCGTTCACTATTCATCGAGGAGAGACAGGAAGAAACCCAACAAAATGTGGAAGGTGGGGATGATGCGAATAGTACAGAGATAAGACAAGCAGGAGGGTGGGACACATGTTCGGGAGAGCACAGGAGAGCGCCCCGAGAGTGCAGGGCAGCCAGAAAGGCCTTGTCCAGGAGAGTGTCCCGAGAGTGCAGGGCAGCCAGAAAGGCCTTGTCCAGGAGAGCGCCCCGAGAGTGCAGGGCAGCCAGAAAGGCCTTATCCTGGAGAGCGCCCCGAGAGTGCAGGGCAGCCTGAAAGGCCTTGTCCAGGAGAGCGCCCCGAGACTGCAGGGCAGCCAGAAAGGCCTTATCCTGGAGAGCGCCCCGAGAGTGCAGGGCAGCCTGAAAGGCCTTGTCCAGGAGAGCACAGGAGAGTGCCCCGAGACTGCAGGGCAGCCTGAAAGGCCTTGTCCAGGAGAGTGCCCCAAGACTGCAGTGCAGCCAGAAAGGCCTTGTCCAGGAGAGTGTCCCGAGAGTGCAGCGCAGCCAGAAAGGCCTTATCCTGGAGAGCACCCCGAGACTGCAGGGCAGCCAGAAAGGCCTTGTCCAGGAGAGCACCCCGAGACTGCAGGGCAGCCAGAAAGGCCTTGTCCAGGAGAGCGCCCCGAGACTGCAGGGCAGCCAGAAAGGCCTTGTCCAGGACCAAAGAGAAGAGCAAACAGCACAGTGCAGAGGAGAACCTCAGTTTAGATGGTGGGAGGGGAACTTTCCAGAGAAAAGGAGTGTCTTCTCTGTTTCCGTGATAGAATACCTTGATAAAAGGCAAACTGGGGGGAAGGGCTTATTTCTGCGTGTAGTTCCAGAGACTCAGAACCCATTCTGGCGGGGAATACACAGCCACAGGCAGGGGAGGCAGGTAGCAAGGAGATGGCTGATCGCGTTTCACCCAGACTTCAGGAAAACACTGAATCAGACCAAGAAATGGGCCAAGCTCTAAAACCTCAAAGCTCACCCCCCAAAGACATGCTTCCTCCTGCATGGCTCCAGAAGGTTCCATAACCTTCCCAAACAGTGCCACCAGCTAGGGAACAAGTGTTCAAGCACACGAGCCTCTGGGGAACATGTCATGTTCAAACCACAACAGGGAGTTAATGCCGAGTGAGGAGGATGTCAGGCCATGAGGACAAGAAGAGGTGCTGACCAGCCGGGTGTTGGCCCTGGAGAGTTGTTGGTCAGTCACTAGAACGGTGGAGTCAACAAAGGCGGAGGCAGAACGCTCAGGTCTCACACCTGACACTGGGCTGAAGAGGAGAATGATAGAAAATAATCCAAGGGCTTAGAACACTCCACTGAGGCAGGGTCGGGACATGGGTCCACGGTGCTGGTGGAAAGTGGTAGCCAAAACAGTGCCTATGACTTCCTTAGGAGGGCAACATCACCGTTCTGTTTGGATTGTGACAAAATTTTTTACTTTTTGCTTTTTTTTCCTTAAGTCTATAATTGCCTTCAATTTAATCGATTCAGAATCAACGTTCCTCTGACTGGCCTCAAGGGACCCTCTGGTGGAATAAGGACGTCACATTTCTCTTCCTGGCTGACAAACATCTCACTCTGCAGAACCCTCTGCACCCTGGCGATTCCTCTCAACACCGAACTGTCAGCCTTGCCAGGGTCACCCTTCTTTATGCTCATATCTACCACTTATTGTAATGACGTGATTTGATCACACAGTTTAGTCCATCGCAGATGCAGTAAGGATCCCGCCCAGTTTCACATGCTTCCACCTAGCCTAGTGCCTGGAGATGACTGGTAAGAATTCTATTTTCACTCTGCCAGAGAAAAGCTATTTCCTGTTTCCCTCAGGTGTAGGGTGTGTCATCACGAAGGGGTGTGGCTTTGGTGACCTACAGAACACCTGGCTGTGATTGTGGTGAGAGATGGTGACAGCTGTGTCTATGTAACAGGATGGGGTTGGTAACTTTCCCTCCAAGAAGACCCTCTCCTGAGATTCTAGAAATTTCTCTTCAGACACACGTAGTCTAGGCAGACTACAGTATACAGGTGGTAGAAGTGGAGTGGAGGTCCAGTGGTGCAGCTTTCCTGAGTCATCCATGCTGAGATGAGACTTTCTGGCGATGCAGGCTGACTGTGAGTCACTTACGCGCCTAAAAGTGACCCAAATAAATTCCTTGGTTCATAGGGCTGGACTTACAGGGAATCGTGTCTTTGTGTGTCATGTCCTTTCTAGATCTTTCTTTATACCAGCCCGCCACAAGAATGACGCAACACCTACCATACCTATCCTTTTCTCTCTCCCTTCCTCCTCTTCCTTCTCCATCCTCCTAGCCCTTCATGTTTCCTGCTCTTGGCTTGGGTTAGCTTTTCTGTGCTTTGCCTCCTGGGACATCAGAAAAGACAGGAGACATAGGCACAAAAGCTTGTCCTACCCCCTGGACCTGGAGGTCCCTTTCCTGTTTTATCATAGCCCCGCCCCCCAATGACTTGTCTCTGAGATTCTCCCAGCATTGTGAGAAGTGTCAGCAAAGCAAGATGAGCAGAGAGTCTCTTTGGCGCTGATGGTGAGAACTGGTGTGCAAGCACACTTAGTACTATTGACTCTCAGTGGTGAGCTCCATGGCCGGAATGATAATCATTTGTGGTGGTATTGTGTTCCCCAAAATATTGTGCACCTTAATAAACTTATCTGGGGTCAGAGAACAGAGTAATCACAAGACAGACATAGAGGCCAGAAAATGGTGGCACACACCTTTAATCTTAGCATTCTGGAGGCAGAGATTCATCCAGATCTCTGTGAGTTCAAAGCCACACTGGAAACAGCCAGGCATGGTGACTCACACCTTTAATCCCAGGAAGTGGTGACAGGAAGCAGAAAGGTGTATAAGGCATGAGGACCAGGAACTAGAGCCTGTTAAGTTTAGGCTTTTAGCAGTCGTTCAGCTGAGATCCATTCGGATGAGAACTCAGAGGTTTCCAGTTTGAGGAAACAGAATCAGCCGAGGAATTGGTGAGGTGAGGTTTAGCTGTGGCTGGTTCTGTTTCTCTGATCTTTCAGCATTCACCCCAATACCTGGCTCCCAGGTTTGTTTTTATTAATAAGACCAATTAAGATTCACGGTACAATCATTACCATCCAGGAGGATGATAGGGAAAATGAGAACTCTGGCTATGAGGCTCCTGTGAGACCCTAAGCTGCCTCCCCTGGCCCTGTGTACTTGACATGAGACACACAACTTTGTGGATTCGTTTACTCAAGTAGTTGAAGGAGCTTGAAGGAGTTGGCTGTTTTTGCCACTTAACCCGTGAGAGTGCCAGGCACCTGGTGACACTGTGACCAACAGGGCAGAAGATCCAGAAGGAAAGGCTCAGGAACCATGGTGCTGCTGTGGGTCAAGTCCAACATTTCTCTTAAAATGACACATAAGCAGGAGCCATATATACACACAATTTTCTCTTGTTGTCTTAAAAAGCAGATATAAATAAAAGTTTACCATAATTTTGTGTAGTGAATATTCATCTATCCATCCATCCATCTATCTATCTATCTATCTATCTATCTATCTATCTATCTATCTATCATCTATCTATAATCTATCTATCTATCTATCTATCTATCTATCTATCTATCTATCTATTATCATCTATCTATCTATCATCTATCTATAATCTATCTATCTATCTATCATCTATCTATAATCTATCTATCTATTTATCTATCTATCTATCTATCTATCTATCTATCTATCTATCTATCTATCTATCTATCTATGTGTATGCGAGTGCTCCTGAATATGCAGGTGTGTGTGAACAAGTATATGGAAGTCAGAGGAAAATCTTGGCTATTATTTCTCTTCAGAAATCAACCACTTTGTTTTTGTTTTTGTTTTTTTTGTTTTTGTTTTGAATAGGGTTTCTCACTGGGACCCGAGCTGGGTTGGTTGTCCAGTGAGCCCAAGGGATCTTATCTGTGTCTGCTTCCCCAGTGCTGAGACGGCAAATGCATGCCACCACATCCAGCTTCCCAGCTTAGGAGACTGAACTCAGGTCCTTATGCATGCCTGGCAAGCCCCTTAATGACCAAGCCATCTCCCAGAACCGGCACTGCTTTTCAGTACCAGAGGAAACGTTCTAAAACATGAATAACAACTCATTATGTTTGCACATTCAGTTCGGCTCTTCCCTACTGTTCACCGCTTTTTCTTTCTCCTTTTTTTTTTTTCTACGCTTCCACTCCGTAAGCTAACCGGGTCTGGAACTCACTGTGTGCCGAGGCTGGCCGTAAATTCACAGAGCTCCTTCTGCCTGGGCCCCTAAGTGTTGTATTTACAAAGTGTTAAGAAAGCAATAAGTAGGTCTACTTTAATCCACTCTTCCCTCCCAACTCCTTAAAAAGAAAACTTTTATGCCACTTTATGTGGCAAAGTATTAGACTGGGAGTCTGACAGAACATGTATACTGTTTGGATAGCCAGAGATCATTAGAAATAAGTTCAGGGAAAGGATATCACTTCCGTTAATAAAAAGTTTTACATGTAAGCATGGTGGTTTAATCGACCTTTCCCAGTCCTGATCACTGTTCAAACCCACCAGAAACACCAGCAGACGGTCTCTACAGCTATTTACTTTGTAAATGGAGGTTATTGCTGTCTCAAAATATGCAAAATACGTTAGAGGGTAATTGCAAGACATTTGGGATTCGAGAAACTTACTTGGATGACTTTTAATGGCAAAATATACTATCTTCCACTGGGTGCTAGTGTGCTGTGTTAGTGATGTTAATTGTTCAAACAGCCCTAAATGGCTTTAAAAAAACCTGGCAAACACTTGTGTAATACCTCCAAGCAGATGGACAAATTTCTAATTAAATCTAAATTTATTCCTTACGTCTCACTTCCTACAAGAAGAGAAACTTAGTGCACTTTGACTCCGGGGTGAACCCGTCACTCCCAGAGCATTCGCTTCCCAGTGAAGCATTCACTTAAGGAATAGCTCAAAATTCCTAATCAGATCAGAAATTAAGCTGGTCGGGGGCTTTGTTTCATCATGTCTCACATTTATATCATTTAGTCATTTTATTTGTGCAGTTACATTTCTCATCTCTGGAATAATACCTGACAGGATAAATCAAGGAGGAAAAGATGTCTATTGCAGAATATTTGTTTACACTGTGAAGATGTGCCTTTGCCAAGGAGCCTTCTGATTGGTTTAATAAAGAGCTCAATGGCCAATAACTAGGCAGGAAGGGGTTAGGCAGGACTTCCAGGGACAGAGAGGACTCTGGGAAGAAAAAAGGCAGAGTCACCAGCCAGACTCGGAGGAAACAGGAGGTGCAAGATGGAAGAGAGGTAATGCCACGTGGCAGAACATAGATTAATAGAAATGTGTTCTAAGAGCTAGTTGAGTCAAGCCTAAACTAAAGGCTGAGCTTTCATAATTAATATAAGTCTCCATGTCATTAGTTGGGAGCTGGCTGATGGGACAGAGAAAGACTCATCACAAATGTCTTTTGGCTCAGGTTTCCAGAACACAGGCCATCATGGTGGGGTTGTTGTGGCTGCAGAGAGCCAGAGAACTCAAGCCAGGAACCGGCCAGACTTTAACTTTCAAGGCCTATGCCTGGTGGCCTACCTCAACCAGCTAAGCCTGTGTCCAAAGGCTCTGCAACCTCCCAAAACAGCACAAACCATCAGAGCACACATGTTCAAATGCATGAGTCAGTGGGAGGCATTTCCCATCCAGACCATAATTAGCTGTTTCTTTTTAAAACTGTTTAATTTTAAATTCTTGTCAGTAACAAGACTTTTGACATAATTTTTCCTACTGTTTACTTGTTTTTTTTTTAAATATTACAATCGTTTGTGTGTGTGTGTGTGTGTGTGTGTGTGTGTGTGTGTGTGTGTGTGTGTGTGTATACACACACGCGCGCATGTCCGTGCACAGCCAGGACAACCCATGGGAGTCAAGAGTCAGTTCTCTCCTTCTGCAGTGTGGGTTCTTGGTTTTGAACTCAGGTCATCAGGTTTGGTAGCAAGCCCCTTTACCTACTGAGCCATCTCACTGGTCCTGGGTCACTCTTCACATATCCTTATCCTTCCTTCTGAGTTGACTTTATTTCTTGCTGCAGCCAAGGACAGGCTTAGGTCATGTGAGTTTTCCTAATCCTCAAAGTGTCATTATTCCACTCTCACTGTTGGCAAATCTAGACAAAATGTAGAGTTTGTCTAGATTTTGAGCTGTAGCCTAATAGCATGTCTCCCCACCACGTGGTGACAGGATCTAAACCCAATTCATTCTGATCATTTCTCCTTCCCATATAATTTCAATTTTCTCACCGGTATCTTTTAAGATTGTGTGTTTCTTCTTGCTGTCCTTTATGCCTACCATTTGTTAAGGTTTGTATTTTCTGTTACCAGAGAATCCAGGCTTTCGATCAGACAAGTGTCAGTCTTAAATCTTAAAAGTTTGTTACCATCCTTTTAAATAATGGCTTTTCTTTTGTTGTGTCTATCTGTTGAGTACGTGAGACTCTTAATGCATTGTTCACATCTCTTGTTTCCTGCTTCTTATCTTTTTCCTCTTTCTTGTGTGTCCTTGATGAATTCCTCAACAGCATTTTCCAACTCACTAATGCCTCCTTCATCCTTTTCAGTTGAGTGTCCTTCATCCACAGGGTTTTTATTTTAGCAGCTATTTTTACATTTCTCACTTATCTCTTCATATTTTTGTGTGTACATTTGAACTTACCTGCTTTTAAAATAAATGTCTTGCTCACCCTGGAAGACTGAGTGCATTCATGGCTTCAGTCCTCAATTTTCCTATTCCTTTTTAGTTATTCTCTCTGAATAAGTGGAGTCTTCTCTGTTCCTTCATTCTGGGTTGGCATTGTGGCTTTATCAGGCTACAAGGAGGTGATTGACAGTCCAGAGGTTACAGAATTCCAGCAGCCTATGTGGACACGGGCTAAAATCAGCAGAGCCAGCTTGTCCAGATTCATGAGCAATAAACACTTTCTACTTAGGTTTTGCATGTTTCCGTTGTTGCTACAAGGTTGCATCATACAACAGATGACTCACCCAGCTCTATTTTTGGTTTGTATCTCCCTCTTTAACTTTTTGAATCCTATACATCTGTCTTTCTGTCTCTCTCTCTCTTTGTGAGTGTGCATGTGTGTCTCTTTAAAACTATTTCAAGATTTTCTTTTTCATTTCATTGTGAACGATCTTATCCCCTGGTTGCTGACCTTATTCTCTGTACTGAGAGGCACATAGAGCTTGAATTTTTATTTGGAGGCTTGTGATGGTTAGTTTTAATTGTCAACTTGATACATTTAGAGTCACCTGGGAAGGAGAACTGTAGCCATGTCTGTGGGGGAATGTCTTCATTGTGTTAACTGAAGTGGGAAGACCTGCCCATTGTGGGTAGTACCGTTCCCTAGGCCGGGATTCTAAACCATGTAGGAGTGGAGAGAGAAGCTGAGCATTCCCATGCATACATTAATTCATTGCTCTCTGTTCCTAACTGAAAATATAATGAGCTTCTTCAAGTTCTTGCTGCCCTGGCTTACACACAATAACGAGCTATAACCTGGAAATGTGTGTCAACTACACCCTCTCTTCCTTAAGTTGCCCTTTTCAGGGTGTTTTGTGATAACAACAGGAAATGATATTAAGATAAAGCTTCTCTTGGGAGTTTTTCTCCATAGTTTCTCTGACCCCACTTCTTCTGGCCTTTGGTCCCAGCCAGGTCCTGCACAGGAACATCTATTGCAGATCTAGCCTCCAAGCCAGGAAGAGCTCTGGCCTAGTTCTGACCATGTGCTTCCTCTGTGTCCTCTCACCATGGCAGCTAGGAAGCTCTCTAGGCATAAGTGATTTTCACCAGTCCCTGCTTGTGCTTGATGGAGCCCTACGTTAGTTCTTGAAGTGGGGTGGCTTCCATTGCCCCATACACAATATGGAGACACTGCAAACACCTGGGAAGGGAACTACACACTTGTAAGTGGGAAGGAAATCTCAGAGGAATTCAAAATACATTGAACTAAGTGAACATGAAAATATAACACACGAACTACGTGGAACACAGTAAATCATGCTGAGAGAGAGATTTACAACACCAAATTCATATACAGGGAAAGCAGAAAAGTACCAAATCAATTCTCAAAGCCCTCATCTTAGGAACCTGGAAAACAGTGAAATAAATCCAAAACAAGTAAGAAAGAGGGAAATAGGTCTAAGAGCAGAAATATATAACGTGGAAAACAGAAATACAGTAGAGAAAAAAAAGAGTGAAATAAAAACCAGTTTCCTTTGAACAGATCAATCAAATTGATAAAAAGAAAAAGAGGAAAAATATTGACATCAAGAATAAAATGGGGCCTTACAAAGCGCATGGGAGCCCAAAGAAGCATGGAAAATTCCACAAGCAAATCTACAATCACAAATGCAGCAATTATTCAACAACGAAAGTTACCACAACACACTGGCATGCAATGCATAAGTTTAATGCACCTGTGGCTACTATGGAGAATTAATCCCTTGTTTAATTTATTTCTGCATCAAATATCTAGCATCAGATGTCTTCTCTGGATGTTTTCTATTAAAATTTCAAAGAAAAATTAATGCCACTTCTCTATAATCTACTAATATCTTCTATTAGAAAATAGATAAGGGGTATGTTGTAGTGTTTTATGAAGTTAGTATTATACTGATGTCCACACTATACAGCATAAAATTCACAAAAGACTAGCATCCTTCATGAAAATAGATGTTGGAAACATTAAGTAGAATCCAACCACATGAGAAGAATTGTGCACATGATCAAGTTCCATGTATATGAGCCTGATTTGGTGTTCAAAAATCAATTAATGTAATTTGCCACTTCAACAAACTAGAAAAGAGTGAATGTACTCATATCAATCAATGCAGAAGCAGCTTTGACAAAATCCAACAGCCACTGATGAGAAAAAAGGAAACAAACAACTTGGAGAAATAAGGGCGAATAGCAGCTTCCTCAGCTTGGCAGAAAGTGCCGTTAAGGGACAAGAACTAACACTATGTTTAGTAGTAAAGGAGTGGATAGTTTCTTCCTGAGGTTGAGAGCACGGTAAGACTGTCTCCCCATTTCCAGATAATACAATCATTTTGAATCTATAAATAAACTTTTCTAGAAGCGATGTGAGTTAGGCAAGGTTCTTGGTTACTATCCAAGATGGACATACAAAAATCAGCTATATTTCTTTTTAAAGCATTATAACAGCACAATTTTCAACCATATGTCCAAATGAATTACTTAAAACATAAATATCATTAAATGTATATTGATGAGCATACAAAATTCTGTGAAGGAATTAAAGAATATATAGATGAAGGAAGAGACCCCATATTTGTGAATCAAAACATTTAACATTGTAAAAAATATCACCCACCAATATATATGCAAGTTTAACAAAACTTATTACAAACCCCCAGAGGAATTTTTGTAAATATTTATTACATTATTGTGACATTAACATTGAACTGCAAAGAAACTAGAGGGTTGATTTATTTATTTGAACAGAAGAATTGGAAGGATCAGTCTACCCAATCATAAAACTGCTGCAACTACAGTAACCAGGACTGCCTGATGTTAGCAGAGGATAGGCAGACAGGTCAGTGGACACAACAGATAATCCAGGAACAGACAATGCAAACAGGTGAGTTTTTATAAGGCACAAAAGCACTTCAGTGAAGAAAAGACAATCCTTTCAACATGGAGAGAAATACGATGCTCACATGCCAGAAAAAGGGCCTTTCACCTACATGTCAAGACTCACAAAAATGTCATGCACAAAAATAGATCAAGCATTTGAATGTAGAATGCAAAATTCTGAAATTCTAAGAAAAAAACAGTGATTTTTTGTGCACTTTTGGAGCTATCCAAGTTCTTAGCTGATAAACCCAAAGTGCAAGTCATACAAGAAACCTGGGGCAGTTGTATAAAATGAAAATGAAAAACTGCTCTGTGATAGATTGTATCAAGAAAATAGAAACTCAACTTAGAGCTTGTGAGATGTGCACACCACATACAGAAAGGACTAGTAGATAGAATATATAAAGAACTTTCAAAGCCTAACAGGAAATAACCCAATTAGAAGGAGGATAAAAGAGAGACACTCACCTAAGAGGACATACAGATAGCAAATAGAAATAAGAAAATGTGTGTAACTTCATTAGTCACAACACTAATAAAAACTAACCACAGTGAGTTATTATAAATCCATGGGAATGGTTAAAGCAAAACCTGATGACAACATGGAATACTGGATCACTCACACTCGCTGGCAGAAATGTGAAATGGTACAGGAACTTCACAAAAGAGTTTGAGGGTTCCTTTAAAAATTAAGCTACCATATGACCTAACAATGTCACTTCTAGGCATTGATCCCACATAACTTATACACACACACACACACACACACACACACACACACACACACACACATTTCTAGCACGTTTGATTACCATTCCCTAAGCTATAAACAAGGCAGACACCCTTCAACAGAGCAGTTAAGCAAGGAATGCACAACAATGCTATGGAGCCCCACCCAGTGATGACAAGGACAGAATCCTCATCAATGCTACAGCCTGTACACCAGCTCTTTCTGTTGCTGTGATAAAACTGTGGCCAAAATCAACTTATGGGGGAAAAAAAACCCAAAAAACACGGTTCTTCTTGGTTTGCCATTCCAGAGGGATTAGGATCTATCATGGCAGGGAGACATCACAGGAGGTGGTGGGCATGGTGGCGGTAGCAGGGTGCAGAAGAGGTGTGAGGCTTGAACTCCTCAAAGCCAGGCTCCAATGATGTAGTTCCTCTGGTAACACCAAAACTCCTCAGCATCTACAAATGGTGCCTCAAACTGGGGGCTGAGTATCCACATACAGGAGCCAATGGTGGACATTTCTTCTCCAAACTGTCACAGCTTTGATAGAGCTCCATGACTTTCATATGCGATAAAGTCCATCGAAAAGGTTAGAGTCTATATGATTCTGTTTACGGGACTTCATTGAAATGATGAAATGATAGAAACAGAGATCAGAGGTTTGCAGGGATTCACGATGGGGGTGGGAAGGGAGGGAAGGGGGGTCTTTGACTGTATGTATGCCAATAGTCTATAAAAACCCAGATACTTTATGTTGCTGGGTTTAGTGCAGGATGAGCACAGTGTGAGCTTACAATAGTCTTTGCCCAGATGCAAACAAACATATTGGCTAAATTCAGTGCTGAATCAAATTACTGCTTTATAAGGAGGTTGCATGATGGGAGTGCTGCCCTGGCTGTGGCAAGGAGGGAAACGTTGGGGCTCTAAGTGAATTATTGACAGATGATCTACCGTCTTCCACACACTGCCCATGGAACAAACACTACAGAAGACAAAAGGCTAGAAATATTATTCTATTACCAATCACATGGATCCTTTCCCACACCACCTATAGAAGTCAAGGAATAAAAAGATGAAGTGAGCATTGAGAGAGGCTGGAGACACCACTCAGCCGTTAAGAGCGTTTGCTGCTCTTCCAGGGGACCCACGTTTGTTTTCACCACCCATGTTGGACAGCTCACAACTACCTGTAACTCGAGAACCAGCAGTGCCCCCCTCCTCTGCCGGCCCCCAGCCGCCTCTTCTCCATACAAAGGGCGCACATACACACACACACACACACACACACACACACACACACACACACACACACACACACACTCGAAGAAAATGAATTGAGAGAACCCCTGTTATTTCTTTTGGTGTTGTCCTCCATCAGGCCTGGGCTGGGTGCTCTCTGCACATGGCTTTTCCATCATGATTTTTGAATCAGTCTACTGACTCATCTCTGTTTTCTTCCTGTGGATCTTTTTTTGTTTATTTGTTTTTCAGTACAGGGTTTCTCTTGTGTAGTTTTGGTGCCTTTCCTGGAACTCACTCTGTAGACCAGGCTGGCCTCAAACTCACAGAGATCCGCCTGCCTCTGCCTCCCCAGTGCTAGAATTAAAGATGTACGCCACCACCTCCTGGCCTCTTCCTGTGGATCTTAATACACCCACATAATTGCTCTTCTCTTTATCTACCTTTAATTTTTCTTTTTGGTGTGAGCCTGTGTGTGTGCTCACGTATGTGTGTGTTTATACTTGTGTGTTACACATATGTGTTTACATATGTGTGTGTTGGTCAAAGATCAAATATGGGTGTGCTTCTCATGTGGGCACCAGATAAAGCAAAAAATCCAGGAGAATCTGCTTAAGGAGTATTAGGAAATTTATTAAGATACAAACTGAGGAAATACACTCACAAATACAGACCCGAGCAGACAGCTGAAGTTGTCCTCTGATCTGTCCAGGAGCGAATCCACTTGGCAGTTTGATCACACCAGGAAGCAGGAGGCAGGGAGAAGGAAACACGTGACCCCTCTCTCCAGTCTTTTTCAGAGGTCACACACAATGGCAAGAAGCACTACTTTCTTTGGGCCATATAGCTGGAGATCATGGGTGGAGCAAATACCACTACAAGAGGAGGTCTCTCACTGGCACGGAACTTGGCTATTAGACTAGACTGGCTGGAGCTCCAGAGATCCACACCCCTCACCTCCACCGCCCACCCCCTGCTCCCAGCTCTGGGATTATAAATGCATGCAGAGGCCAGCAGGCATCATGTGTCTTCATCTATTTCTCCATCTTATTTTTGAGACAGAAACACCATTTTGCTGAAGCTGGCTGACCAGTGAGGTCCTGGGATCTGCCTGTGTCTGTCTCCCAGTGCTGGGATTGTCGGCACTTGTGGCCTTGCCCAGTGTTTACCTGAATGCTGGATCAAAGTCAGGCCCGTTATTTACATAGTAAGTAGTCTCACACACTTCCCAGCCTGTGTATGACTTTTCTTTGTGAGTTCTGGTGTCTGAACTCGTCCTCATACATGTTTGACAAGCACTTTACCAGCAGGGCTGTTCCTCCAGCTTTTATTTTTGAACACAAAGAACCTTCTCTTATAGAGAGCCCATGAAGGCTGTATGACTTGCCTTGGCTTTGCATTGATTTCTCGGTCCCCGTCCCTCTTTACTGAACATCCTGTTACAACTAACATAGAAATACCCAATCGCCTGGTTTAAAAAACCCTCTCAGCTGCCAGTGTTCCTTACAGGGAACGCTCCCTAATTCGTTGTCCTTTGCTTCCTTTCTGGTTTTCCTTCCTCTTCCTCCCCCCTCCCACATTTCCTCTTCCCTTTCCCCAGGAGACATAGATTTCTTTGTGGTTGGGGTGAGTGATTGAATTTTACCTGTGCTAAATTATAGTCCCGCATTCTCGTAATTGCAGAGGGCCACGCGGAGGAACAGAGCATTGCGTGCTGTTGTGCTGGGATTTCCCAGATGTATAATTTCAAATTGCCATGGAAAAAAAAAGCCTTGCAATGCATTAATAATAGCATAAAATGTAACTTGCTTGGCCGAGGGTGAGCACAGGCTTTATTTTCTTAGCTGCAAAACAAGCTATGGACCTCGGGTGACTCGCATTTATTGTTAGAATGGGTTTTCTATTGCATACCTTCCGAAACACAAAATAAGAAAAGATTTATAACAAATCCCATCCTCCTTTGCAGCGCTCTGAGCCACACACCCAGAGAGCACATGTAAAACGTTAAAGAGCACAGTTGTTTTTATTTTCCCCCCTTTTTACTCAGTAGCTTAAAAAAAAAAAGAGAGAGAGGGTTTTTCCGTGTAATTCAAAAGCACCCATCCACATCCAGAGGAGGAAGCAGGTCACCCGGGCTATTTCTTTTATATGGTGTCATTATTCTCCACCTAGCAGCTGACAAACAGCATGCTCATGACTTAAAAAAAAATAAAATAAAATAAAAAAGGTAAAACCTGCAGGAAGCTGTACAGTTTCCTTAGCATCAGAAGGTGGTGAGCTTCTTTAAAGCTTATTGTAGGTTAGAAGTGTGTGTGCGCATATGCATGCGTATGTGCCCGCCCTTCTGAGTACAGGCAAGTATGGGTTCCGAATCAAGTCCAAGAGACAGGATGAAGCTTTGCGTAACTGTATCTGGTGCTCAGATCCAAGCGTGCTTTACGTGTGGCCAGAGGGTGTATTTTTATGCTCTCTGCTGCTCTCTGGGTGTTCTTCACTTGCTTGGTAGGTCAGGGAGGGGTGCACTGCAGTTTTAATAGAATGGACTGTAAATTGAATCCAAGAATTGGTTAAAACAGTGTATTTAGGAAGTGGTTCACACATGTCACTCCTTTGGCTTTTCCCAAGAACTGGGAGGGGCTTTATTGTTCCTATTTCACGGAACAATAGACACACAGACATCAAAACTCTTAGGGAGGGGCAGATGCTGGGCACAGAGCTTGGAATGCCAGACTCCCGAGTCTGAGTTCTCCCTCCTGGGTGGACTGGGCGACTCAGCCGCTCCATGCAGTAGTCGGGTCTGCTTGGGATCTGCCTCCATCAAATGGAGCATCACATACAGCTTCTTGTCTTGACAGTGCAGTTGACCTGGTGGGTGGGATCTCTCTTTCCCTGTTATCCCGAACCTTGGTGGCGAAGGCAAGGCAGCAGCTGGAGGACCTGACAGCACTTCCTAGTTTGTGCACAGGCTGTGATTCGTCCTCACGCTTCATTGAGAAATTGAGCAGATCCCTGAAGGACCTCAGTGAAGGAAGGGCTCAGTCTCCGTGTTACTGGAGAGGCTGTGTGGAAATGCATCTTTATTGAGCTTTGCATCCCTGAAAACAGAACTGACTTCCTAACTTCCTGACTGTGGTAACAGAGCCCCAGAAGCCTTGGCAGACTCCATGGTGTGGCTCCATGGCATTGTGTTAAGGGTATAGGAGGTGGACTCAGCCAGCCAAAGGAGGGATGCTCAGTTCCTCCTGGCTGGGGCACAGGTGGATGACCATCCCCTGATACCCCTTAAGAATGGTCCTGTGGCTCTTTCCTTAGAGAGGTCTCCTTGAAGGCCTTGCCTGGTTCTTCCCTACCTCCACACTCTGTTGACTTTAATCCCTAATGTTTTCCTTCCCTGTGTCCATAGCTCTTATCTGAACTTGAGTTCTGGGCACCATGTAAAGGAGAACCACAGAGCTGCTGAATACCAGTGTGCAGGAGTGCCTGCCACTCTGCTAATACTGGAAAGAATGTGCAGAGTCCTCTGCACACTGTTAAAACCCACCTGCTGCGATCATTCCCCGCTAGGCAGGCGTTCTAACTCCTCGTCTTTCTTTAGACTTTACCTTAATGAATTCTTTCACGGATCTGCTAGGAGTTGTATCTAGAATGTCACCCAGACTCATGTGTTGATGGCTTGCTTCCCCAGGGTAGCAGTGCTCAGAGGCAGAGCCATCGAGAGTTGATAGGTTCACGCCGTCTCTGACGTCATTACTGGGCCAGTCCATCGGTGAATTCATAGTTTCGTGGGTTATCGAGAGGAAACTGTAGTGGGTGGGGCCCTCTTAGAGGAAGTTGATCACTAGGTCATGGTTTTCAAGGCTGCCTCTGTCTACCACGAGGTGGCTCGGCCACCACAGAGTTCTCTGCTATGATGACCTTCGTCACTTCAGGCCAGAAACAATGGAGTCAAATGACCATGGACCGGAACGTCTGAAACTGTGATCTCAAAGAACTTTCCCCCTTTTAAAGCAATTTTCCTTGGATATTTTGTCAAAGCAACAGAAGGCTGGCTAACCTAGGATTAAGTGACACAGGTGACGTCATTAGTGGTCAGGAAGCACTCAGCCACGCAGAGTTCTCTCCCCAGCTGAGATGATGCTCCTGACTGCCTGGCAACCTTTGCCCGGACTGTGGGAGGACACTCTGCATCTTCTGTTTTGAGATCCAAAAGGCAGCATCCGTGTGGTACTTGCTCAAGGATGGCTCTTCCTTTACTGCTCCAAACTCAGCCCCATGAACAGGAGAAATATGTGTCAACCATGTTTTCCTGGTCATATAGCTGAGTGAAGTATCTGAGACAGGACACACAAGTTCCCCAGAACCACCCTCTGGAGGGCTCCATAAGATGCTGAGGGGATCTGTAGGTCACAGTATTTTAGTAATAATGCTGACCTGACGCTCTTTTTTTTTTTCTCACACGTATGCTGGAGGTCACTTGGCAGACGGTATGGTAGCAGACCAAATGCAAGAGCTGTGATAATCTATCATGCCAGACTTCTAAAAGATGCGGAAAGATGAAATATGATGCTACTTTCCTCACCTTTAAAAACTAGTTATTTTTCATAAAAGACATATTCTTATGTAATGAGTTTTCTATTACTATTTTTGATGCTTAATAAATAAATTTCTCAGTCTTAATTTGTAACATGATAAATATCAGCATTAACCATATAGGCAGAGTTATTTGTGGTTCTCAACAGTAAGATATAAATGGTTGATGAGACCATAGTTCCTGAGTGCTGCTGTGGGGAGAAGAAAGCTGATCATCCGTGGGCTGCCTCCTTTTTCTCTTCACTGGCTGAGGTGATATCTCTGTCATTAGCCACGGGCAGAGATACTTTTTCTGTACTGTAGATGATTCTGATGTAAAATTACTCAAGTCCAAAGCCAATGAATCCCAGGAACATCCTAAGGTCCACCCTAGCTCTGCAGTCTCTACCAATGAAGTAGTCAGTCCCCAGATGTCCCAGCCTTACACGCTGCTGTTGACATGTCCTGGACAGTGGCCATGGTTCACATTATATCCAATTCTAGGGCTGCATCTTCAAGTACTCTAGTAATAATGTGTGTTTCCGGGATACGCACCTACTGTCACCGATAAAGGGTTCTGTTCACAACCAAGTGTCCTCTCTCTGGCAGCCTTGTGGCCTGAGCTGTTGTTGAAGAATCATCTTTAGAACACAGGTATGGCCAGGGGGCCCGTGTGAGGAATGGACACCAAACTCTGGTTGGGGTTTCTTCTCCCACCCCTTCCCTAACTCTACTAACCTCAGATGATATGACCCGTTCCCCTCTTATCTCCACGAGACCCCTCTGCACCCCAGGATCCTGTGATGTCTCTGAGATGTCTGGCTTCTGCATTAGTTCTTTTTTGACTCACTGTGACCAAATATCCAGTAGGAACGACTTATGGGAGGAACGGTTTGTTCTGGCTCAAGAGGCAGGTATAGTGGTGGGAGCAGTGTGGTCCATGATGCTCAGTGAGAGAGCAAAGCAGCATGTTACACCTCCACAGCAGACAGGAAGCAGAGAGACAGCCCCCAAGATCGAACCCTTAAAGTATGACCACATGACCCAAAGTCGTCTCTCATCTGAGAGGTACTATGGCCTTCCAAAACAGGACAACCCACCGGGGACCAAGTGTTCAGATGCAGGAACCTGTGGGGGCACACTCACATTCACACCATAAAGGAAAGACAGTTAGGTGCATGTCAGTGTGAACATGTATGTGTGGATGTATTTGTGTGTTGGATGTGAGTGTGTACATGGAAACAGGTGTGTGCATACCTCTCCCTGTAAGCATGTTTCCCATCCTGCTGTACATACATGGCAGTAGGGGCAGGAAGTGTTGTCTCTGGAAGTCCCAGACTTCATCAGTAAGCCCGGGTGCTGAGGGAGCCCTGTGTTTATACTCTTAGGGCCTCATGATGCACTGAGTTACAAAGTGAGTGTAGACAGGCTCCATCTGTGTATTTCAGTGATATTTTACCCTCCAGGCTAGTCCTCCTTTCTCAACCCCGTACAAGAAAATATGGGTCACTCATGGAATTCTCAGCTACCTGTAAAACCTATCAGAGTTGATGGTTAGATCTGGTGGAATTTAGAGTCACCATGAAAACAAACTTCCGAGCATATCTCCGAGGAACATTCTTGATTGGGTTGAAGTGGAAGACTCATCCCAAATGTGTGTAACACTATTCCGTGGCTGGGGAGACCAGACAGAATAAAAAGAGGAAATGGAGCTGAGCACCAGCATCCATCTCTCTCCATTTCCTGACTGTGGGTGCAGAGTGAGCAACTGGCTTCATGGTCTTATTGCCACGGCTTCCCCACCGTGGTGACTGTGACCTCAGACTTGGAACCAGACTAAACCTCATCTTCCTTCAGCAGCTCTGGGAGGGTATTTTGTTACAACTGTGAGAAATTAACTGATGTAAAGATTTGGTTTTAAATTCAAAATTTCTTTAATTTAGACAACAAGACAAAAAGCTTCCATCTAAATAATGGATTTGGAAGCAGGGTTTTGGTTTGTGGTTTTGGTTTATTTTATTATAATCTGTCACGAACTTCCTAGAGGAATAAAACTTTATTCTCACTGTCCTTCATCCCCAAATAAAAGAACAGCATCCAACAAAAACAGCAAAGACCCCAAGTTTGTGAGGACGAGTTGCAAGATGAAAGTTTTATGTCCTCCTGAACTGACTGTCAGAGTAGCCTTGACCAATGAGATCCCTCCCCACTCCGTCTGTCATCCTGCAGAGCACTGGCTCTTCCCAGGACTGACAGCCAGACTCCAAGCCTGAGCCCAGAGCTCTTCTCAGTCTCTAATTTCTGTGATCCTCAGTCCGAGCTCATTACCTAGAAAGGCACATTAAAAATAATGAGAAAAGCACTTCAATACCTCTCACGAATGATAACAGGCGGATGCAATTCAGATTAGATAAAGTATGTATTTATCTCACGGAACAAACAAGCAGACAATAAAATTTTGTTTAACAGTGAGCATATTATTCAGGGACTTGGTGATAGAATTCTAATCTTCATTATAGAGAATCGCTTTCCAGGTGGCAGAACCGAGCTCATGTAATCCCTCAGGTGCCTTCACCATGGCTTCCCTCCCTCTCATCATCATCTGGCCTTTCTATAAGGCTACTTCCCAGTGTGGATGGGCTTCAGAACCCTGGAAGCCTGAGCCATGATCCAGGGCAACAGGCTCCCCTCTCTGAGCCCTGTTCAGGCCAGGCCAGGCATCAGAAGGGTTGGTGCCAGGCACGGAGTTCACCTCTGGCTGGTCTGTCTGTAAAAGCACTTGGTGGGGAAGGGGACCAAGGCAGAGTGTGCTTTATGTAGGGTTCTAGCTGCACACAAATTCACCATCTGGAAGCATCCTGGCTCGAAGTTTCATCCCGTTTTTTCCCCGTCTTGAACCCTGATACCCAGAGCATGCCGTGTCTATGTCCTTTCTAAGAATGGAGACGTTTGGATCCCTAGCACTTACATGAGCGTTGAGTGCTGAAGGCGTGTGGAGACAGGCAGCTCCCCAGAGCTCACTGGCAGCCAGTGCCTCAGCTAATGAGCAAGCCATAGGTTCAGTGAGAGACCCTCTCTCAGAAATATGTGGACAGCAGTAGAGAAAGACATCTAATGTCAACCTCTGGCCCCTACACATACACTCCCTTCCACATACTTCCCTCACATGCACCAATTCTCTCTCTCAAACACACACACACACACACACACACACACACACACACACACACACACACAAATGGAGACAACTCACCCTCATTCTCCTTCCTCCTCAAGTCTTTGAATTGGAGAAAGTCAAATTGCTTGTTGTGTGTCTATAAGGAGATAGAAGCTAAAAGGAGAAAAGTCATCTATGAGTCAAAGTTGTAACTTGTTGGGCAGGTAATTTTCAGAAATCTTTGACTAAAACTTCACAGGTAAGAGATGGTAGCTGTTT
Source organism: Peromyscus maniculatus bairdii (assembly GCF_049852395.1). Classification (NCBI taxonomy): domain Eukaryota; kingdom Metazoa; phylum Chordata; class Mammalia; order Rodentia; family Cricetidae; genus Peromyscus; species Peromyscus maniculatus. Next base: position 75,541,335 of record NC_134870.1, on the reverse strand, counting down.
GTCTGCACTGTCATTGAATGGGTTGGTGAATGGGGCTTTACCACTTAGCTGAAGAAGACAGGTCTAGGACAACACCCCCCCAAACACACACACACACACACACACACACACACACACACACACACACACACACCATACACACACAGATCAGTGACTAGGAATCTGTAAGTCCTCCTGGGCCTAGTATCTGTTTCTAGTCACGGGGCGTTACTCTTTATGGCTTTTATGAAGCAGAGCTCGGGCTGCACACATGCTGGAAAGGTGTCTTCGTAGGAAGTGACTCTGGAGAGGGCCTGGGCCACTACGTGGTCATGGACATGTGCCTGCCGGGCAAAGCACATGTGGGCCACCTAGCTCAAGAGGGGCACCTCAAGCGGACTGGAAAGTGAGATGTGGATAGACTTCGAAGTCGATAAAAGGGCAGCAGCCTCCTTTCTATAATTACATACCTATAAAAATAATAAAGAGGACACGCAGCTGACAGTTGATGGCATTTATGCTAACGTACTGCTGGAAGTCTCACGACAGTAGGTCACATGGAAGCACACTTGTCTGTCCCTGCCACACATGGACTCCTTGAGGTAGGTTTGCCGAAGGTGGAGACAACACGGGCAACCACGCATTGCTCTCTTTATTCCGCTCAGGTCCTGACTGAATCCTTAGACAGCTTACAGTTTTCTAACTATTGCAGCAATGATGTTTAATTAACTTTCCCACAGTGCTAACTGTGAACAATGTTTGTTATGAACTCTTCCAGGGTTCTTCAGTGCAAGGGAGAACGTATTCCAGGATGGGAAATTGCGTGGAAATCCCAAATACTGCTCGAGACACTGGGCAGGATGATTGACTCACATATACCGCTCTGTACAGAGGCCACATTGCCGCTGCGCTTTGTGTTCCCCATCGTGAGGAAATATGCGACCCCTCTCTGTTCAGCAGCGTGACAAACTGGCCAATATCTGAGCATGAGCACCCTGTGCATGGCCCATAGCTTCACCGTGTGTGGTGGCCTTCAAGGTGTTATGGCAAGAAATGATCTGGTACACGGCTATGTTTGTACCACAGCTGGTCTTCCCGCTTGCTACTGGAACAGTCCCCCGGGACTGGTGTGGCTGAGGCTGGCAGCCTTCAAATCCATGTTCTTGCAGGGCTTGTGACCACATTTTGAATGTCGTCCAACTTTTTTAAAAATGCCTGCAAACACTTAAGGAGTTGACAATGATAACATGAACAGCGTTGGCCAGTCTTCTCCCTCTTCTCTGTGTGTATAAGTTCTTGCAGGCTGGCCCACCATGTCTTTTGTGAGAACTAAGGCGGAATTCTCCGGGGAGATAGCCCCCTCATAGCTTAAGCAGTGGTTGCTGGGGGCTGGACCATTGCCACTGTGTCCCTTTAGAGAGCTGCACCGATTTGGTCATGGAAAAGCACATTTTCATGAGGAAACAACTCCCCAAACAATCTTGATTTAACAAGCCATGGTTTGCAAGTCAAGACCTGGAAATGCCCTCCTTAACAGGGCGGGCATGCCTGAAGGTGCTCAGGGCTCTGGCCACGACTGTAAAGTGTTGTCTGTCACCTTCCTTGTGCCACATGACATCCAGTTACAATCCAACCATAAGAGTCACTTCCAGCGGTGACAGCCAAGTTGGGGAAGGGCAGGGCAAACACTGATTGACCTTGGGTACCAGAGAATACCCAGAATACTAGGTCCATTGACTGTCATTATGCACATCTTCATTGCCCAGAAGGTCTAGGGGCCTGCACAGGTGTGAAGGAATGATGGGGGAAAAGTTGATTTATGATGATCTCAAAAAAGTGTCTCCCAAGATGCATTCTGCTGCTCAGAGACTTCAGGTTTCAGCTCTATTAATTCTGCAGAGCTGTCTGGGATTACCCATCTGTTTAAAGGTTAACTGTCTTCACACTTATGAAATGGGTATTTCTGTTTGGGTTCCTACTTTGTTCATGTGAATGATTTATAAAACACTGAATGTAAAAGCTGCTGAACTGGCTTTAAATCTGTACCATGAAAGCTCTACCTGCCCAAGATTTGGAGACAGGTTGTATTACCCAAGTTGTTCATGGTGATAGCTTGGGAATTCTGCTTTCTGTGCCTCATTCTGAAGACAAAGTGTAGCTGGAATTTTCACCAGTCCCGCTCAGGCCTGCAGCTGCTCAGACCCAGGTAAACACACAGAGACTTATATTACTTACAAACTGTATGGTGGCTTCTTGCTATCTAGTTCTTATATCTTAAATTAACTCATTTTTATTAGTCTATAGTTGCCACATGGCTTGTGGCTTACCGGTACTTTACATCTTGCTTCTCATGGCGGCAGCGGCTGGCTGCGTCTCCTGACTCAGCCTTCCTGTTCCCAGCATTCTCCTCTCTGCTTGTCCCACCTATACTGCACTTCTTGCCTGGCTACTGGCCAATTAGCATTTTATTTATCAACCAAATCAGAGCAACACATTCACAGCACAGTGATCGATATCCACAGCAACAGAGAAAGGGAAGTACCAGTCATGCAGGAGGATGCTCTGTGGGAAGGGAGCCTAGCTTGGTGAAGGTGGCAGGCTGAGTGGGTAGACATTGGGCTTTTGGGTTCTCTACTCTTCATCCCACATTTTCCCTACATAGAGTTTTATCCAAATAGATGCCTTTTATAACTGGGGCATAATTAGTGTCTTATGTGCCTTTTTTATGCTCCTGGGATTTTATTTCCTCATATTAAAAAGCTCATTCACTTCCTCTTGTGATTGTTTGGAGCTGTGACGGCTTGCTTCATGAACCTGCTGTTCACTGGCACAGGGTGAAGATCCTGTGACTTCAGTCTCTTAGTCGCGTGTTTATGTTTAATCGGGTCAGCTCAGAGACGCAGTTGTTTGTATTTCTCTTGACAGAAAGCATTCTGATGGTTTGGGATGAACACCAGTAACCCAATAAAGGTCACAGCACAGGATGTGTGTGTGTGTGTTCTGTGCCCTGGAGCTGTGATGGTCATGGTGCTGTTGTTGGAGATGGAGCATGCCTCTGCCCACTACTCCCTCCCTGCCTGCCTGTTAGGTTGCTAAGATTTTGCAAGACCCTGGCCAAGGACTAATGTTACCCAGCTTACCTGAGATCAGCCCCACAGGGCACACCATGCTCTGGCACTGGTCCTCCCATCCAAAGTTGTTTTTTTTTTAATTGTGTGATCCCATCAGAAAGAGAACTTTAAACACTTCCTTTTTATTTTATAGAACAGGTAGGTATGGTAATATCATTTTAAGTCCCACCATGAAGCATGCATAATACAGAAATCAAAATGGTTACATTAGTAAAATAAAATATTTCAAGGTATTTTATTTAATTTCATAATATAGTTTTTTGCCTTGTAGACTGCTGTCTCCAAATCCTGTGTGCTGATTTGTAAGGTGTCATTATTTATAATGCCTTCCAATAATCATTAACTAATCTTTCAATTTACAATACGAACTCAGGGTGGACTCTCAAACGGTAGGAGGCGAGTGAATGTTTCTTCACTTCTTTTCTCTTTGCTTTTTGTTTTGTGAGACACCATCTCACATTTTAGCCCAGGTTAGCCTACAACTCTTTATGCAGCTCTGGGTTGTCTTGAACTTGTGGACATCCTCCCGCCCTTAGCCTCCAGAAGTGCTGGTTTTATAGGTACAAGTCACTCACCTGGATTGTTTTCGACTTGCCTTCTGTGATCTCACTGACAGAGAGGGGTCATTATTGTGTTTTTGAGGTTAAGCTTTGTGATATCATTGTTGTTATCAAGTGCTGCAGCCCTTCTGTATAAGCCTTTTCCTAAGTCACCTTCCCCATCCTTCCCCATGTATGAGGGTTAAAACAAGGAGATCGAATCTGCAGCGGTACCCTAGCCTGCGGCAGGCAAATACAGCAGTTAGCAGACCCGCCCTCTGTTGCAGGCGCTTCTGAGCCATGGTGGGTGGCCTTGCTGGTGTCGGCCTTCCACTTGGTGGTTACCGTTTCAGTCAAGAAACAACATGCTTAAAATGATTCCCTATGAGTTCGGGTGTTCTCTCTGGCTGCAGACAGAGCTGCAGGCCAAACACTGTCATTTTCTAGAATTTCTCAGATTTTCCATCTACAACAGAGTTACAATAGTTTCCACCTCCTAATATCTGTGAGGACTAAATGGGATACGGGATCAGGATGGGGGCAAAGTCTGATATAGAATGTGTGCATGTATGCCAGGAAGGATGGCTGCTGCACTGTCGTGCCCCAGTGCTGACATTACCTTACCCTTCGTGTTGACCTTGGATCTAAATCATGGTGACAGAGTAAGACGCAAACTTGAGGTATTTCATTTAGAAATTTGGTCAGAATTCACACACAATGAAATTTTTTTCAGATTTATTTTTATCGTTAATTCTGTGTGTCTGTGCATGTGAATGCTGTCGCCTGTGGAGGCTGGAAGAGGTTGCTGGATCCCCTGGAGTTGGAGTTATGATTGGGGATAAGCTGTCTGATGCGAGACTTGGGATCTTAAGTGCTCTGAAAGAGCAGTATGGTTTTTTTTTGGGGGGGAGGTATAGTAAGGGCTGTTTACTTTTTGAGATCGGGTCTCACTGTGTAGCCCTGGATGGCCTGGACCTTGCTGTGTAGACCAGGCTAGACTCACAGAGAGCCACTTGCTTTTGGCTGTCAAATGCTGGGTTTAAAGCTGTGTGCCACAGTGCACCCGGCTCTAGTATGTGCTCTTAAGCATTGAACCATCTTTCCAGCTGAATTATTTTACAAAAATTATCTGTGTATTTTTTTTTTCAGACAGATTCTTGTGTATGGTGGGCTGACTTTGAACTCACTATGTATCCAAGGATGACCTTGAACTCCTGGTCCTCCTGCATCCACCTCCCAAGGGATGCTGGGATGACAGGGCTGCTTGCTGTTTTGAGCCTGGTTCCAAAAAAATCCTTAATTATTTAAGCAAAGGATTCACTGTGGGCATTCCTTCTCCATCTCCTTGGTCTCTACCCGTGATTCCCCGGCTGCTCCCTGACCTGTTTCATCCAGCACAATAGAATAAGGCTTGTTGCATATTATGCTCAAGATCCAGCTATTTCCCCATGGCATCTGCTTGATATTCTGGCTCCAATTTTTCATCCTTAAAACTCAGTAAGAAGATGCCAATACTGAAAAAAAAAGGTATCTCTCCCTTTGAATAAAGTTAAAGGTAGGATAATTTTTGATTAACTGTCCTGACAACATGGAGCGCTCTTCCGCCCGAACTCGCCAGTTTAACTGTGGCTTCGCGGGGCGTGTAGCTGTAGGTGTGGTAATTAATAACGAGGCAGCTGAAGACTTCAGACTTCTCCAGACAACAGTGGCTGCTGATTACTTCGGTGTCTCTCTCTCTCTCTGTCTTTCTTTCTGGCTCTGTTCTTTAAAAGTTGCATCCTGCAAACGTTCTCCAGCTGTTGAGAAATTGTTTTTCATCTGGAGCCGACGATTGTTTTTAAGAGATTAATTCAGATGCAGAAGGAGTCCCAGGGACTAGTGTGTGCATCTGCAACAATAATCATTAGATGCTAAAACTGTGGCTACATGAGGCAAGAATTTCTAATGATGCTCTATTATTTGGGCTCCAATCTTTCTGTGCTTCCACCAGAACTGCTGAATGCTGAGGCAGTGGGGAGACCGGGAGATGCAGTCAGGGTGAGCTGGGCTAGCCGCTGTCTCTGGGAGCCCCCGAACTAACCTCAAATTCGCTTTGGTTCATCCAAGATCCCAAGGACAGACATCCTCTCAGAGCACAGCTGAAGAGTGATGTCCTCTTTGCCTTTTGTGTATCAGTCAGCAGCTTTGGGCTAGAGGTGGGGGTGACACCCTGTAGCTCCTCTCCCTGGCTGATCCTTGAGGTCCAGGGGGGACTAGGTTGCCACGGTCAGGTCTGGTGGCCTTCTGAGCGACAATGACGTAGTCAACACAGGCCTGTATGTGTCTAGAGGAAAAAAAAACTCTCATCAGATTTCAGATGCGGTGATGTCTGAATCCCGTGGTCTAATGCTCCAGTATCACATGGCTGCCTGGGAGAATTGCACAGAATGAAGACATAAAACAATACATGTCATTGCTACAGAAACGCCATGTCTGTAAGTAAAACAAAATGAGCGGTAGCACACATGAGCACGAACATGGTTTGAAGGAGGTTTTGTGCCATGAACTTCCAAAATAAGGAAGAATGACACGAACCGGTTGTCTCTTTCCTCCTTTTAAAATGCATCTGCCTTGAGGTGCACTCTTGTTTTAGCTGAGCAAAATGATGCCTCGAGGATGTATTCTAAGGCGAAGATTTCCCTCGAGAGCAACAGAGACATAACCGTATGTTCACATGGTCTGGGATGGAGAAGAAACAGCGGCCCCATCGAGTTTCAGTTCAGGTCACCACCAGTATCCCCCAGAGAGTGGAGTCAGTCTTGTGAATCATGAACAGCAGAAGAGGGGTGAGGGGCAGCCTTTCTCAGGAGAAGCAGACAAGATCCCTAGGGAGGCAGCAGAGTCATGCAAGCAGGCTGGGGATGCTGAGATTTGCCTGGCTGTCCTGTGGTCGGTCCTGTTCCCGAGTTTGCCTGAGGAGTAGCAGAAAAAGGGTAAGGTGAGTAAGAGGAGACAGAGAATATGCCATGAGCCATGAGTCCTCTGCTGGGGAAGGTTGCTAGCAGGTCAGAAGTGTGGTTTCCACGCGGCTTGTCCTCTACCCAGACTGCATTTCATGTGCAATTGCTTGGCATTCATTTGGGCCATACTTCTTTGGTGAAAAGTTTGGGGTGAAGGACTATGGTCAGAAGCTCCTCACACTCTCTATAAAAACACAAAGAGGTTTTGTGGTTATTCCCGGTTCACACCAACCCCTCACCTTTGGCCGCGGTGATATATGTTCTTCAGCTTTGTCTCTGCCAGAGTATGACATCACAGCCCACCAGAGCCAACTGGTGACTATTCTTCTTCTTGCCAGAGGTTGGGGAGTAGGCCCTGGGAGGGGCCTGGGTTGCAGTTTATGCAGCTGTAAACTTTCCAGGGGGCAGGCCCCTTCCTTAGTCAATAAAAATAGCCCCAGGGATAAAGGTGTGATGCAGTTGTACAGTGCTTATCTGCGAGGCACAACACCCTGGGTTTTATCCCCAGCACCACCGCTACCAACACAGCTGTAGAGATGCACATCTGTAATTCCAGCATGCAGGAAACAGAGGGAGGAGAGTCAGGAGTTCAAGGTCATCTTTGATTGCATATAAAGTTTGAGGCAGGTATGGGCTACATGAAACTCTGTCTCTAAACAAACAAGCAAGCAAACAAGAAACCCAATCCCTCCCTCCCCCCGGACCCCAGCCAGTTGTGTGAGTGTGCTGAAATGCCAAACTGCTGAGCATCTGTTGAGAAGGCAGAGTGGACAGTGCCTAGACGTCATCCTCACACGGGCTCCTTGGATACGGCAGATTCACCTTCTCCTCAGGCTCCTCCCAGAATCCTCTCGACTGCATCCCTAGCTGCTGTGACCCAGCTTTTTAGACTTATTGTCAACGTGACTGTTTTAGTATGAATAACTCTAAGAAACTATTTTTGAAGAGGCAAAAAATTTAAAAAAACAAGGAAAGCAAAGAGCTGCCAGACAGAAAGCAGCCTGGTGGCCTGGCAGACCCTTGGCGTTACGATAGACATTGCCTTTATAGACTTCAACCAGAAGGCAAGAACTGATTTCCTGGGAGATTAATTCTAGAAGAGAGAAGTTCCTCATTTAATTTGGTTTAAGATCAAGGGTCTCTTATTCCTCTCCATTCTGAAAAAGATGCATGAAATGTGGGATCCAGGATGAAGGCTGCACACGAGAGAAGAGGAATAATAGAGGAATTACTAGAGGGGTGTGCTCCTTGATCATAACATAAATAAGAGGCAAAAATACCAAGTGTGTGCAGGAGTTCAGAATGGAGCGCAGTCTCTTTTCCGATTGCTGGGAACCCCACTGTTTTGGTTTTAGAACTCATTCATTCAAGAAAGGCCCTGATGGGCTTACAACACACAATGAGTGTGGCCCTAAATCTTCGGACCATTGCAAGACAGTATAACTCGGGGGCCTGTAACGTGACAGTGGCCGCTGTGATCCCTTATTACAGCACCCAGGGCAGGGGACCCGACACCTGCTGTCACATGGGTCAGGTGACTCTTCCCAGCTGGGTGACGAAGACTTCCTTCCCCATTCCTAAGCAGCACAGGCTGGTGTGAGAGAGGAGCACCTAGGTGGGATCTGCTTTAGCCCAGCATCCGGAATTCTTATGCAACCCTCAAGATATTTTCATTTGCTTTTAAAATAGGAGAACTCTAAAATAAAAGATAAATAAAATAAAACGGTCCAAGTTCCTTTGAAAATTTCTTTGCATGTAGGCGAGGTGCTAAGATTTTCAAACCCATTTTAACCCAATTCCAGAAAGCATGGAAGATTTTTTTTTTTTAAATGTGTGGAGAGTTATTTCGTGGGGGAATTTGTAAATAGTAGTTGGCATTTCAAAAAGAAAGTGGATGAAATTGTGTCAAGTTTTATTTTATCCATTTTGTCATATTTATATTTTTATTACTTTTCTGTAATAGACATATATATCTATATATGCATATAATAAAGAAGACAGACCTTTTTAAAAATTAAGCAAAATAATGTTGCAGGGGGTTAGGTGTGGTGGGTGAGTTCACCATGTGGGGATTTTTTTCCTTCCTTCCTTTCTTTTAAAATAGAGTCAGACCCGCTTATGACCCAGATGGACGCTTGCTTTGCAAAGGCTACCAGCAGGAGGTCGTCTTCTTCAGCCCCTCCTTGGAAATCCAGATTCCACTGGGTCGAGAAGAACCGGCTGTGCAGTGGCTTCCTTACCTTTGGAAGGCCTTGGATCATGCCGGGGCTTCTTGTGTGAACAGGACAGTCTTAATTCTGGGGGCCATGAGTCCTCTCAGGGGTGGCCACTCCGCCTGATGATGAAGCAGTTTGCATCTCCATAGTAACACCAAGATGACCACAGAGGGGCTCAAGACCGGGAGGGACCCGCTGTCAAGTGCTCACAGATACTTGCCGAGGAACATCTAGATACACAGGAGCAGAGAGAGGTGTAGAGAACCGTGTGCATCAGACACCCAGCTTTAACTGTGGCCAAGTCTTGGTGGTCCCCTCCCTCTCAGGTGGACAAATTCCTGAGAAAGAAATTCCAACTATTACTGTATCTCACCTCGGGGTTTTACTATAAGGGCTTTTAAGAAAACAAAACCACGTGCACCTATCACATCCTCCTTAACCATAGTTCTTTTGTTTCTTTGGCTTGTGCATGTGTGGGTGTGATGTTCCTGAACATAGGTTTGTATTCCCGAGTGCACACGTGTGTGTGTGTGTGTGTGTGTGTGTGTGTGTGTGTGTGTGTGTGTGTGTGTACAAGTCCACTTGGAGGACAGAGATTGATGTGGAGTGTCAATCTCGATTGCTTTTCACTTAACTTGTTGAGGCAGGGTTTCTTGCTGAGCACAGAGCTGACTGATTCAGCCGGGCTAGCCAGCCAGCTTGCTCTGGGATTGCCTCCCTCTCTGACTCCTGGGGGCTGGGATTACAGCAGGCTGTTGGGATTCTCATCTTTACTATGCAAGTCCTTCACACACTGAAACCAGCTCCTCAGCCCTCAACCATGCTTTCTTAAAACCACAGGCCACGCGGCCTCTGTTGACTCTGGGTTTGTTTCCAGCACACTTCACTGCTATCCTTTCAAATTCCCATCTCAGTGAGGTCCGCACATTGCACGTGGTTGCTACACAGATCAGGTCTCCACCTATAGGTTTCTCCCTCTGTTTGTCTGTCTTGTATCTTGATGAATGGAACCGTTCATTTTGTGGCACATCCCAGCCTGGACACTGCCAATGGTCAGTTCGTCATCCCTTGACATTTCTGGAACTAGTGGTTAGGTCTAGACCACATTCAGGTTTTTTTTTTTTTTTCTCTTGTTCTTTTACTTTTTTTGTCAAGAATAATTCATAGTCCAGCGACACTGGTTAAAGAAAGTTTACACTTATGAAAAACTTGAAACTATTTAAAGATGTTCCTGCTGCTTATATAAAATACAGTACTTCCATGCATTTTAACTGTGCTCCAAAAATGTGAGCATTCCTGCTTTGGTGAACGGATCTTCTGCCAGGCACTGGGTTTCTTTGGAAAGGGTTTCACTTTTACTTTCCCAGACAGAGGCTAAAGGAGTTCTTGGTCAAGGAAAACAGAGCTCTGGGAAGCTTTTCACTGACACCTGTCAGCTTTGCTCTGAGAGGTCAGGTTGGCAGGTCTCACGTTTCTTTAGTAGAGAATATTCAGGCCTGGTTTTCCGTGAAGGACGTGATCAACACTGCAGTGCTAAAGCTGCAGATGTGAATGGTGCAACTACCATCTTCATAATTAAGACATTAATTAGTGGGTCGTTGAGATGTCTCGTATAGTATATTCCCATTTCTTTAAAAAAAAAATCCATTGGCCGGGCGGTGGTGGCACACGCCTTTAATCCCAGCACTTGGGAGGCAGAGCCAGGAGGATCTCTGTGAGTTCGAGGCCAGCCTGGACTACCAAGTGAGTTCCAGGAAAGGCGCAAAGCTACACAGAGAAACCCTGTCTCGAAAAACCAAAAAAAAAAAAAAAAAAAAAATCCATTTTTGACCCACAGGAGAAGAGACAGCAGGTTCAACAGAGGCCTTCCTCACCCACAGGCTGCCTCAATCAATCGGTGCACTCTGGTTTAATGCATATGGGCCCTGAGGAAAACGATGAGATAGGATTAATGAATGTGTATAAACAGCTGTTATGCATGTAAATTAAAATTGGGTTTGGCCCAGCTACTGGTACATTTGTCTACAAGATTCTTAGTTGGACCATAGAGTGGCTCATTGTCCAACCACGCCCCCCCAATATTAGTGAGTTATTTGTGTTGGCACATTTTCCCATTGGGTCAGTGACCCAAGACTCCAGCTCAGAAATGCAACATTTCCTAAGACTCCACAACACACGTTAGTAGTCATTTAAGGTGTGGACTCTGCTACCTAGACAAAGAACAATGTGAGGTGAAGGCCTGGAAGAAGGAGAAGCCTGGGTTTGTAGGTATTGACCATGGTCAGGATGATACTACCTATCGGGAACAGACGCCACCCTCTTATGTCAGCATTATCCCGTGAACTGTGTCCAGAATAGTCATTTGCCTTTATGTTCAGTCCTAGTTCTGTGATGGGGCTGATTGTGAATGGCTTAACTCCCAGGTCTATACAGGGGATCCCTCAGCAGCTCATCCATGTTATGAGGCCTGTTTTGCATGGAGGCAGGTGGTCAAATTCAAAGCCAAGTTTCAAGAGACTTTTTGTTAATTTTCCATCTCACACCCTATGATGTAAGTGAGGGCAAGTCTGGCATGGCTCCACACATCTTAGGAGCATTTGCTATCCAGCTATACTGACCAAGTCATTTGGAAGCGTTGAGAAGGTCACTCTGTGACACTTCTATCTTCTGGGGTCATACGATTTGTTTCTCCACATGCAATGTTGACTCGCACTTGAAGCCCCTTTAATTAATCCTTTTGGGAGGGAGATGTTTTGAAAAGGAGATAGGCAGTCATGAGAAGGATAATGGATTGATGGTGAGAACATGAGGGAGCCCAGCATGCTCATCCCAGCGAGGTAGTGTGTGTTGCACATGATTTGGGTAAGAGCAAGCCCTCCAGGACCAGAGACGTAAGAGGTATTTGATTGGAACACTTAGCAATCACAAAACCAAGACAGAGGTTAAATTGTTTTGAGCAAGAGAAATTAATACATTAAAGGTTACATTTCCAGCTGTGAGGCAGTGAGCTGGGCTCTTCTGTGGTGTCAGAATTACATAAGGCAGGAGAAATGACTCTGAAGTGATTGTGGAATCATTAAGGAGAGGCAAGGCAGAGCAAGACACTTCCCAGCAGGAGGGTGCAAAGAAGAATAAAGACGTGGAGAGAGCTCATTAAGAATGAATTGCAGACCATAAACATTTGGAAGCAGTGAGTGTGGAGTTCTATCTGTTATCTAATGACTCGGAGATTAGAAAACTAGCAATGACTTTCAGAAAAAGGGTTGACTTTGGGGGAGAGTGTTGGGGGGAGCTGGTTGTTTTTGTTTTTTTGAGTTGGGGAAAAGTCTCTTATCTTTGTAAATCAGCACAATTTAAGCCTCTTCAGCGATCCTCTGGCAGGTTTTCCTGTGGTATAATTACACTGTCTCCTATTCTGTTATCAGGACATGGAAGGGGCCTCAGTGGGTGGGGGAGGGGAAGCATCCAGGTAGGGAGTAGGGGGCAGGAAGGCCACACCTTGCCACTCTGTCTTCATAAAGACCTCTAAAGCCATCCAAAAATCCTCACTGGCAAATCTTTTAAAATAGACACAGGTTTTGTTTTGGTCGAGGGCATTTCATTTGTATGGCAGCTAATTGCGTGGTTTGATGGGCAGAGTCAGGACAGCTGGAATGAGATAATCCATCCTGGTGTGGCTCTCTCTCACCCCCCTGGCACACCTTCCTCTCCACAACAAGAAGCACTGATTTAAGATTCCAAACTCTGGCCATGTGTGAATACCTTAATCTTCCAGAATATTCCGTGCCCTTTACTTCGTGGTTAACACAAGTCAAAGAGGGTGGAGAAGCACCAACCTAAATGCCTGGGCCTTTAAAGTGTCTCTTTGGAAAACGGATGGGGGTCTGGTAATGTGCTGTCCTCCGGGAAAGAGCAGAGCCCGGAGCTGCTCTGGAAGCCCTGAGAGTGCATTCTTAATGGCTTTTTAGAAGCCAAAGCTTCCAGTGGGCAGTGCGATGCCAGTGCTGCATCACTCAGAGGGGAGACATTGGTGTGGGCAGCCCTGGTGACGCATTGGTAGTACAGCATCTCCTCCTTATGAGATAGATATAGATAGATATACAGAAGTGTCCAGAGCCTGCTGGACTCTTTCTAAATGACTCCTAGTCTTGGTTACCATTGTTTTTATTAATGTGAAATTTTACAATCATCCATACCGGTATGGGAGGTGGGGTGGGCGAGGGGGTAGAGGAGAGGGAGGCAGGGAAGGAATTCATTCTTGGTCATAGAGCTTTGGGTTCATTTCATTATGAATTCCATACCCCCACCCCAACACCAGAGGCACAGAGTTGTTAAAAACCTTCACTTCTTAAGAACAATGCTGTTCCATCTGGTGCCAGCTTGGGTTGCTGTTAGTGTCTTAAGGTTCCCAATGGTGTCATCAGCGTGATATCGCTCACTTCCACAGTCGTCTTTAATCAGCAGGTGCCACAACCTCCCCCCCCTAAGTACTGGATTTGACCCGGTCAATGCTGAGAACCAGAAGTGGAGGTGCCCTGCTGGCTGTCTTCCAAGGTACGTGGGCGCATGAGGCCAGTTTCTTTGCCTTTTTCAGCAGCCAACTAGTGGGGTCAGTATCAGAAGGAATCACGAGAGGTTTGAATAATTGTCGGTGGTCAGAAAATTCACAATGTCATCTTTACTCCAGTCACTACCACGGGATGTACGAGAGCTTCCTTTGGGGTGTCTACTGCTCTGTTTTCCAACATTCCAATTCTAGGATGAAGAACTCTCTGGATCGCAGAAACTGCATAGGTGAAGAAAGGAAACTTTCCCACCCCAGTCCTTTTTAGTTGCTTCCCCTTCTTGTTACACAGTATCCGAGGAAAGCGAATTGGAGAAAGAAAGGTTTGTTCTGGCTGGTAGCTTGAGAGTCCAGCCCAGTGGATCAGGCATTCGGTGGCAGCATGAGGGTGCTGCTCGTGCTTCGTCTGAGATCAAGAAGAGGAGAGAGATGGATAACGGATGCGTCACTGGCTTTGTAATTCATCCCAGGACCTCCTCATTTGGTCCCCTCTTCATGGTCTCCCGGCTCATTGGATCACCCAACCCTGCATCTGTTCAGTCTCCTCTCCTCATTTGATCTTCTTTGGAAACGCCTCATGGACAATCCCAGGGAAGCATCTCCCAGGCGACTCTAGATCCTATGAAGGCAATAATTGGGATGACCACACAAGAACCATTGGAAGCACTCCTATGAGGAACTGGTTGTGAAGTCTTCCAGACAAAGGGTGGAATCTTTTGTCCAGTGAGTGTCAGAATGGGAGCCCCTGGGGGCACATCAGTGACTTACTGGGGTGTTAGAAGACTGTATGTTTCTGTGCCTGTCTGTACAATTTTTTTTAAGGAAGCATGTGAAACTTGTAAGATTTCCAATGACACTGGTTTTTCATTCACTTGGCATTTTAAATGATGATTATGTCTCTCACAGCCTCTTCAAATGTGTATGTTTCTGTTGTGGGATATTTGTGGCATAGTGTATGAAAATGTATCTGCTCTGATTGGTGTAACAAAAAGCTGAACAGCCAATAGCTAGACAGGAGGTATAGGTGGGATTTCCAGGGAGAGAAAAGAAGAGTGGGAGGAATCTGAGCATGCAGGAGAAGCCAGGAGATACAGAGAGGAAACAGGAGGTGCAAGATGGGAGAGAGGTAACACCACGTGATAGAATGTAGATTAATATAAATGGGTTAATTTAGGTTATAAGAGCTAGTTAGGAGGAAGTGAAAGGCTGATCTTTCATAATTAATAAGGAGTTTCCGTGTCTTTATTTGGGAGCTGGATGGCCAGACAGGAAAAAAAAATAAAAACCTCTTTACATGTGGCGTCCAATGTGGAGGCTTGAATGTCCAAACATAGGGCCTGAGAAAGCTAAGAAAGCTAAGAAAAGTTCTGGACAAGGAGCTGGATGTGGATCCCTAGTCCTGCAGTCTCAGTGGGCCAGTGCTGGACAGAGCACAGGAGAGGGCTCCCGGCCACTGCCGGTGGGCTGGAGCCAGGCAGCACCATGTGCCGGTGCTGTGTGCCAAGCTGAGCCACTTAGTGGCTGACATGGCACTTTGAGATTTGTCTCACGTGGTCACAGAACACTGCAGGCACTCAGTAAAGCCAGATCGAGACACAGAAAACCTCTAAAAAAGTTCAGTATGTTTAAAAATGTGCTTAGATGATGAAGAAAGAAAAGACAATGGGTATAGACAGCCACAGAAAAAGATACATAGTTTAAAAATAATAAAGTCTTTAAAAGAGAGTAAAGTAATATTTGAAAAAATAAGCCACGTAAAGATGGGAGATACACAGGGGGTCTAGATCCTGTATGGTGCTTTGTTGACTTTGAATTTGTTAAATGCTAATATGCAAAAAAAAAAGCTGCTGAGAGACATTGGATTGTGGAAACTGCTAAATTAAACCAACCTATCTATTTTTAAAATGTCTTAACTTCAAAATGGAAGTCAGAAAATATATTGCACTGAAGGAGAGGTTATGACTTTGTTACCACAGGAAACAAAAAGTTATGGTTCTCTTCAAAATTAATGAAGATAAGATTTGATTGGGGGGAAAACTCCTGAAAATTTTGGCTACAGGCATTAAAAAAAAAAAAAGAAACCAAGAAAGACTATAGGACAGGTGATGTACATGATTATCTCTCTACATGGGGACAGCTCTCAGACTGGATGAGACATGATAAATCTTGTTGGCTACAGAATTCTCATGACTTATCATTACCTGTCATCCTTTCATATGGAATGGATAGAGGTTTGGTTATACAGTTCAAACAGACTTATAAAGTTAACAGATGCCTATTACCTGCTCAAACATAGAACAAACAAACAAAAATCTTTAACTGACTCATGCACGCTGCACATTCCACAATCATGTTAATACAGATATGTTACCTTTAAAAGTTTGTTTTCAGAAAAAAAGGACCAGACACCAACAGAGAGAAGTAGCCTAGCTGATCCAGCCTCTCAGAATGTCTCTGTTGCAATTTCCTCAAAATTCTGCATCCAGATCAACTTCAAAGCTGCTACCTGAGATGGTCCCACTTCACAGACTATCCAGCCAAGACTTCAGATAGGTTCCACACTTTCCTGTCACATAAATACTACACAAAAAAATAATACAGTTAGCTCTCCCTGGACTTAACTATTATCCCAATTTTCTCAGTATCCACTAAAGATGCCATCTCCCCAAGACAACAGGAAGCAGTCTTGTAAATATGATGCCCACATTCCCAAGAGTTGGGGTGGGTGGTTTTTGTCATTTGGTGGGTTATGGATGTTTATCATCATTTAGGGGGGTTGGTTACAATTTGGTTGCAAATTGTTACTGGTCTCAGTAAGAAAGAAAATTAAGCAAAGGAGGTTATATTCAAGGATTTCTTTCTGAAAAGAAAACAGGGGGATTCAGGAATTACAGGATAAAAGGGTAGATGATTGAACCTACTTTTAAACTGAAGAAGTAACTACTGGCCTTAACTATTTTACATTGGTATGGACTTTTGTATATTGATACAAATTTAAGGTTATTTTTGTCATACTGTATATATGTTTTTACTCTTGTTTAAGGTATTGTACATATACAGCCCATTTAACAATGTAATGTAAATTTCTAGTCCTTGAAAGTTATTATTACAAACTGTTTAGGATATCTAAGAAATACAAGTTAGTAGTTAGTCATCTAACAATAGAATGTG
Organism: Peromyscus maniculatus bairdii; assembly: GCF_049852395.1. Taxonomy (NCBI): domain Eukaryota; kingdom Metazoa; phylum Chordata; class Mammalia; order Rodentia; family Cricetidae; genus Peromyscus; species Peromyscus maniculatus. The sequence continues at coordinate 75,524,736 of NC_134870.1, read as the reverse complement.
TAGTCATGTATAGGTATATTTTCAAGGTCAAACAGAGATATATTTTAAATTGATAGATGGTCTTCAAAAACTTCAAAGACATATGGAATATCTAAATTAAGTTGTTTTAATAACACAAGACTTTTCTTTTTTATTTAATAATTTTTTTTATTCATTTTGCATACCAACCACAGATCCCCTGCTCATCCCTCTTCCTGTTCTCCCCCAGCAGCCTTCCCCTCTGAACCACCCCCATCCTACAAAAGGGTAGGAGCTCCCATGGGGAGTCAGAAAAGCCTGGTACATTCAGTTGAGGCAGGACCAAGCCCTTCCTCCCTGCATCAAGGCTGAGCAAGGTATCCCACCATAGCCAATGGACTCCAGAATGCCAGCTCATGCATCAGGAATAGATCCTGACTCCACTGCCAGGGACCCCTCAAACAGACCAAGCTACACAACTGTCTCCTTTATGCAGAGGGCTTAGTCCAGTCTCATGCAAGTTCCACAGCTGTTGGTCTAAAGTTTGTGAGTTCCCATGAGCTTGGTTCAGTTATCTCTGTAGATTTCCCCATCATGATCTTGACCCCCCTTGCTCATATAATCTTTCTTCCCTCTCTTCACCTGGACTCCTAGGGCTCAGCCTGGTGCTTGGCTGTGGATCTCTGCATCTGCTTCCATCAGTGACTGCATGAAAGCTCTATGATGACACTTAGAGTATTCACCAATCTGATTACTGGTAAGCCAGCTCAGGCACCATCTCCACTATTACTAGTAGTCTAATCTTGGGTTGTCTTTGTGGCTTCCTGGGAATTTCCCTAGCACCAGGTTTCTCTCTCACCTCATAATGTCTCCCTCTATCAAGATATCTCAGGACAGTGAGACATGTCTGCTCCTGGCAGCACTAATTTACTTCAAAAAAGGATGATGAGCATTGAATAACCTCCATTTGGAATTTGTTTTCAATGTGTCAAAGCTAGCCATTTGGGTAAGAAACTGCTATTACTTTGACTGCTGACAATGTGCTGTCCAAGTTGGACAAGTAGAACACAAAATAAGACAACTGCTGAACTTTCCCAAGACAAGATGGTATAGTCCTTCAAAATTCCTGCTTCACAGAAAAATTTATCAGATTACATTACAGAGGAATCTTGGGTGACTGTACAGGCAGCCAGCTGATTCTGTCATATCTATAGTTTTGGAAGTTGCTTGCTCTGCACTTCCTGTTCACTCAGGTAATTTTATATCCTTGACTCTCTGATGAAGTTGAAGATGAGATAGTTATAGTTACAGTTTTTCTTGCTACCAAATCCAGAAAAGAAACTTACATAAGAGATGTAAACTTAAGATTAAGAAATATAAAAGCTTAAGTTATTTAACTAAGAAAATGTTTTTAGGTCTAAAAAGGTATTTTTTAGTATGGTGATACAAGTTATGATAAAAAGTGGTTTAGGTATAAAACTTTAGACCCACTAAGATAGGATAGATAATAGACTATTATCTCTGAAATTGTCAACTATAAATGTACTAGACATTGTAAACTTAATTCTTACTTGACAATTTTTCTTATTGTGTATAGTTTTACTCTGTTAGAGTTAAACCCTTTCCTTTTTATTTAGACAAAAAGGGGGAAATGTTTTAGGATATTTGTCCACTGTGTGAAGATGTATTTGCTGTGATTGGTGTAATAAAAAGCTGAAGGACCAATAGTTAAGCAGGAGGTATAGGCGGGATTTCCAGGGAGCAAAAGGAAGAGGAGGAGGAATCTAAGCATGCAAGAGAAGCTAGAAGACATGGAAAGGAAACAGGAGGTGCAAGATAGAAGAGAGGTAATACCACATGATAGAACCTAGATTAATGTAAAGGGGTTAATTTAAGTTATAAGAGCTAGTTAGGAACAAGCCCAAGCTATAGGCTGAACTTTCATGATTAATAAGAAGTCACTGTATCTTTATTTGGGAGTTGGGTGGTGGGACAGAAAAGACTCATTACATATTCTCATCAAATTCATGTGATAGAATGTAAACTTCAAACATGATTTGATTTTCTGGTACTACCTTTCAGAGGGTGATTAGGTTTAGAAGATCATATCATGAGGGTGAGGCCCACAGGATAGAGTTAGTGCCCTTACAAGATAGGAAATGGTCAGAACTCTTTATCGTGTCAGGACATCATGAGAAGCTGTCTCTCTACATGTCCTCCCCAGGTTAAAATTTCCTGAGACCTTTATTTTGGACTGCTCACCCTCCAGAACTATGGTAGATAAATGTTGCTTAGCCAAGACCTCTTCTACAGAGCCTTATTATAGCAGGTTATACAGACTAAGGTTATCTCTGAGTTACTTGGGGCCAGGATGGGGCTCCAGGAGGATACATAGGAAGTGGCATCCAGGGCATTGCAGTTTGTGTACAGCTGAGGAGTTGATTAAGCATATTTTCTAGTTTTAAGTAAATAGATCAGTGATTGAATAACCCCCCACAAGGAGACTGAAGGTTGCAGGAGATGATGATAATGTAGGAGCAAGCAAACTATAAGAAACATCTGATGCAGACAGGCCAATGTCTTTTTTTTTTTCACAGTGACTCTGCTTCTACTGCAGTAAGAGTCTAGCTTGACAAGAGGCAGCCAAAAACCTCACAGTGATCATCAGCATGATTTAGAATGAGTATTCACAGTCACTGTCTTCAGCATGAATGCTGTCCTGACCCAGGTACTAATTACATATAATTATATCTTTGCAGGTATAATGTTGAAAACAAAACAAAAACAGACAAGAACTGAATCTCAAATGGTTCTTAAGCTATACCCCAAACAGCTTAAATTAGCAGTTTTTATAACTATAAGACTTATCAATGAACTTAGCTTTTTTTTTTAAATGTGGGTTATATTCATTTGTATTTACTAATTAAGTTAACAATTAAGACAGAAAATTTGAAGATCTTTGTACACTCATTTAACACTTCGCTATATGTTGACATAAATAACATTTAAAATAAGGTTGTTGATTTTTTTTTTACAAAGCAAAAGTAAATAAACCAAATAGCCAGAAAAGACATTGTTTATATTTTTGCAAATCTCAATGTATGGCTTATTATGTTTAGAGGTTGAAGTCTATTCCAATGGTCAATCTGTTTATAAGTTGATTTTACTGAAATAGGTAAGGAAAACCCAGTCCAGCCAGCTGTGTTCTCAGAAAGAAATTGCTTTCACAGTTGCTCTGATGACTATAGGCATTCCCTGACACTCAACCATCATTTGCTTATGGAACGCTAACAGAAACACAACCAGGTTGAACCGGCCTGAACCAGTCTGGTGACCCTCCTATGCTCCAACATCAGAATCGTTACATTTTGGGTGACCATTTTACCCACACATGCTTTTGTACTATTGTTTTTAAATTTTGCACAGTTTTAAAAACATTTGTGCCATGGGCCATTCATTATACACTATAGAAACACCACATTGATTAATATGATGCAGTCTCACCAGAAAATATTTTGTTTTGTGAAGACGTCAAAGCAAAACTGATGATAGTCAGTTCCTTTTAGAGTCCTAATTTTTTATTTATTGCTATTATTATGCATGAGTGTGCATAGGTGTGTGTGTGTGCATGTGTGTGTGTGTATGTGTATATATGGCACATACCATGAAGCACGTGTGAAGATCATAGGTCAACTTTGTGGATTTGCTTCTCTTGTTCTACTTTTATGTGAGGTTTTGGGTATTGAACTTAGGTCACAAATTTTACATGATGATTACTTTTATTCATTGAACCAGCTCACAGCCCCTGTTTTAAAAAATACTTATGTTTCCTTGAAAGATTGATACCCCCCCCCCCCCCGGCAATAGATTCTGTCAGTTATTTCCCCCTGCAGTTACAGGCTGACTTTGTTTTCTTTGGAAAGATGTCTGCCAAAATCCTGCATGTGAATAACCACAGTTACTCTTTT